>NC_069503.1:366376949-366459449 GCF_027579735.1 Bombina bombina | reverse complement strand
ATGATATAGTGCCAAGCTTGTTGTTTACACCTTGCCCCTAGATTGATGGGAGTTATTTAAATTGATGTGCACTATTATCTGTTTGCACAATTATTAGCGTATTGCTTGCTATTGCTGATTATATGTACTGTATAAATAAATGTTTAAAGCTTTGTCCTGTTATTGATATACAGTCCTTAGCGCTTTTGATTTTGTTTTTTATTGTTTTTTTATATTTTAATAAATTGTGATAATATGTACCAGATTCAACCTTTATAAGTATATATTCGTTATTTTTAGAGTGGACTAGATATTTCCCCTAACATTACAGCTGGTTATTTACCATTGCATATAGATATTCAAGATATTTTTATGTTAGAATAAAGTCAAGGGTTACTTTATTTAGAGGCCCCTTGCCAAGGTAGAAAACACTTAGCATTGGTGAAGAGCTAACAAAGATAAATATGCCACTTTGGTGAAATTGGCAAAACCCTACTTATACACCTCAACAGCCTTTTCTCTGCTGCAGGAAATATAGCTGCAAACAGAGAACCAGCCTTAGCCAGAAGCATGTGGACATGTTGAGATTTTTGCATTTCAATGCAAAGTTTCTGAAAGAGTGAATAACAGAATGTTATTAACAGTGATAGTCTAACTCTTTCTAGTTCTACCTCTTTTCAAACAGTTTGTGGTTTTGTTTTATTATAAAACTGTGCTCTGCTGCTTAAAAATTGAAGAAACAGTTGTGTTAATGTAGTAATGTAGTTGTAGTTAAAGTAGTAATGTAGTTGTAGTTAATGTAGTAATGTTAAGTTTTAGTCTGAAGTTTATATTTGTAACACTCATTATGTGGATTTTATTTAAAACATAGAAAACTATTATTGATTCTCTTTTTATCCGATTAGTCGATTAATCGAAAAAAATAATCGGCCGATTAATCGATTATGACAATAATCGTTAGTTGCAGCCCTAATATATATATATATATATATATATATATATATATATATATATATATATATATATATATATATATATATATATATATATATATATATTGTAAGTTCCCATGGGGACAGGGCCCTCAGTTCCTCCTGTATGTTGTGTTCTTAAATGTTGTCCTGTATCTTACAAGTTTTATATCATTGTTTTATTTAAATTAATTGTACCCATGGACAGCGCTGCGGAATATGTTGGCGCTTCATAAATAAAGTATAATAATAATAATAATAATAATATTGAATTATAAATTATAAAAAATAAAGTGTCTTATATATACTAATTAATTATTTTTAATAACTATCTATCCACACCAGCACAATATATAAGTGTTTTCCATAAAACATTCCCCCCATTATTTATTAATATAGAACTTCCCTGCAAACATACACCACTGGCTTAAGGAACTGAAATTCCTTTCTTTTAGTAATTCTCTTTGTTTCAGTTCTTATTTTATATTTTCAAATACAGTGTAATAAATACACTTTTTTTTATTTGAAAATAGAAATTGTCATTTTTACAATCTGCACTAAAAGATTAAATTATTATCTTAAAACTGAAACATATGCAGCTTCACTTATGTTACATATTATTTATCCTTATTTAGATGAAGTGCTCTTCTGTCTTAAAAAAATTACATAAAGCATCTTATGTCTTAATATAAAAATAAGTAACCTACAATTCGCATAAGACTGTTAGAGTAAAACCATTAGATTCCCACCCTCTATATTCATTTTGTTTTAAATATGTGACAAAGTTATTTTTAATGGAATTGTGAATTTTCAAACTAAAAATAATTTGTGTAGAATTTAACTATTTCACTGCAGTATATTATTTAAGAGCTGAGGTGAAGATGTCACATTGAAATATAAATCTGTAAAAGACCTGTTGTTTGGGTTATTGCTTTACAATTTTTTTTAAAGATTAGTCACATTTACTAATCATTAGGGCTGCAACTAACGATTATTTTCATAATCGATTAATTGGACGATTATTTTTTCGATTAATCGACTAATCGGATAAAAAAGAAATAAATATTTTTTTCCTATATTTAAAATTAAAATTCATATACTTAGTATTATAAATATAAACTTCAGACTAAAACTTTACATTAAAACAACTGTTGGTCCAATTGTTTAAGCAGCAGAACACATTTTTATAATTAAGCAAAACAAAAACTGTTTGAAAAGAGGTAGAACTAGAAAGAGGTAGACTACCACTGTTGATAACATTCTGTCATTCACTCTTTCAGAAACTAAGCATTGAAATGTAAAAATGTCAACATGCTCCTGGCTGAGGCTGGCTCTCTTTTTTTGCAAGCTATTTTGCCTGCAGCAGAGTGGAGGCGCTCAGATGGTGTTGAGGTGCCTGAGATGCATAAGTAGGGTTTTGCCAATTTCCCCAAGGTGGGCTAGTTATCTTTGTTAGCTCTCCACCAATGCAAGGGGCATCTTAACAATGTAAGCCTGGTCTTCATTCTGACATAAAAATATCTATATGCAACGGTAAACAACCAGCTATAAGGTTAGGGGAAAAAATATCTAGTCCACTCTTAAAGTAACAGATATATTCTTACAGAGGTTGAATTTGGTACATATTCCAATTAAATAAGAATATTTAAAAAATAAAAAAAAAGGCAAAAGGGCTGCAAAGGACACAGCCTTACAAATGTATCTATAGAGTATAAATAATCAGCAATAGCAAGCGATCTGCTAAAAATTGTGCAAACAGGTAATAGGGACATCAATACATAAAACAAATGCCATCAATCTAGGACTAGGTGTAAATAACAAGCTCAGCACTATATCATGCAAAGCACAGTCCCAAATCACCTGATTTAATATAAACAATACAAATTATGACTCCTATTTTATTTCTGGGTTGCGCATAAGACAGGAGTAGTTGTAAACTTAAAAAGAAACTTATACTGTCTATAAAAAGTGAAAAGTTTAAGTCTGTAGACATCCTTTAGGCTAAGGGCATAACCATAAAACACAATATCATGTGCAGGAGCACATGCCGATTAGTTGTTGCAGCTCTACTAATCATGTTTATATTGAAAAAAATCTGAGACATATATAAAGCATGTAAGCAGAATAGAAATATATTGTTTGAAATGAGCAATAGCGAGGAATGATATCTGAATGTTGTAAGCAAATAGAAACATATTGTTTGTGGACTAAGACAAGAGCAGTTATCCAGAAACTCTAATTTAATGTGAACAAATGTATAATATATAAAACATTTGTGCCTCACTTGTAATCTAGCTTTTAGTGTGTACCAAAAATATTGTCTTAAAGGGACAATAAACACATTGAGATGGTAATATAAAATAATATATATATAAATAAACGCATTATTTATTACTCTAGTGACCTATTTATAACTGTCCCTAATTGGCCACAGCAGAGAAGGTAACCTAAGTTACAACATGGCAGCTCCCATTTTTTATAGACGTTAAAACTTTACACTTATTTTGTCAATGTTTTAACAGCTAATGAAACTTTACAAAAGTACATCTTTAAAACTAATCTTTTCTTTGAATGCATCATTCTATTTAGCATTTATTTAGTGTTTAAAGGGATAGGAGAGTCAAAATTAAACTTGCCTGATTAATATAGAGCGTGTCATTTTAAGACACTTTCTATTTTCACTTCTATTTTCAAATGTGCTTCGTTCTCTTAGTATCCCTTGTTGAAAAAGAATACACACATATCGTACACCAGTGGGAGCTGCTGCTGATTGGTGCCTGAACAGATTTGTCTCTTGTGATTGGCTAACTAGATGTGTTCAGCTAACTGCCAGTAGTGCAATGCTGTTCCTTCAGCAATGGATAACAAGAGAATGAAGCAAATTTGATAACAGAAGTAAATTGGAAAGTTGTTTAAAATTGCATGTTCTATCTGAATCATAAAAGAAAAATTTGGGGTTTACTATCCACTTTAATGTCCCTTTAAACTTGTACTTAGTACTAATTGTCCATAATAGTATTCAGAATACTACAGACATGCTTTAAAAATAATTTATGCTTCACCTTACAATGTATTTGTTTTTCAAAAACTATAGAAATATTTATTGTAATATAATTATTATTAGCTGTCAGGTATTCTACTTACACATTTCTTTATTGCATAACCTGAAACCCCAAGTGAAATTTTCTTTAGAAAATGGATGGGAAATTTCACTGTGAAAGCAGTTGCTGGTTTAAATGTGGCCATTAGGTGTCAGTGTGGCTCCATATAACGCCATCTATTTTTTAAAAATGTATTTATTTATTTTTACTTGCTGTATAACCTTCGTCTGTAGCCTTGAATAGATACATTTGGTATGCTGACATCCTTCGCACCATCATCTAATTACCACAAGTGATTAAAAAAAGAATATTTGTGGTATGATAAACTACATACATGTAAAGGAATATTTGACTTTTCAATTTTGATATGATTACTAATTGGCCGCTAATTTAGTTATATGTTTCCCCTTGATGTTATACTGTCACACAAGGATGAGTAGTAGAGTGTATTTATTTATTCCTGAGAATAGAATGCCTAGGATTAAAAATGATAATTAGTAACACATTTTAAAGCCAATTAAGCAGTTGTCAAATTCTGATGATATACAAAATTTGATACAATCGTCTGGGGCCTTGATTAAAAAATGAGTTCATAGATATATGTATTTTCCCAACTCTATAATAAGTTAAAATAATTTTATATGTTGGTCCTTATGTAGAAAAAAATAAAAATGTAAACAACCTATAACAATTTGGCTGACTGGAGTGTTTTTTAATTTTAGCCCTGTAAAATGACAGCTGCCATAAAACTTATGCTGTCAATCTATCTGCACCTGGTTACCAAGATATCCTGCTGTGCGCTCTAAGTTATATAGCAGAGTGCAACTGCTGCTCATGGGAAAGAAACGCTCTGTAGCAAGTAGCCTTGCAAAGCACACTAGACCATTGTGTGCAACTAAACTATCCACTAAAATTGGAATGGAAGCCCGGACTCAATTTGTATATTTAATCCCTGCCCTATTTTTAGAGTCTAGTGTGTGTTGGTCTTGGATAATAATGCACTGTGTTTGGTTAGAAAGTCAACAAAGAAATGTACGCATAGTATATGAATATTATAGCACAGATGCAACTGTACACAGTGCGCCCTTAAAGGGTCACTAAAAGCAGTAAAACTTTCATGATTAAGATAGAGCGTCATAGTTATTGGAACGGATAGATGGTTAAAATACAAAATTATTTGTCTGACATATAAAGCTTATTTAGAATGCAAATATAGAGCAGGAATTTATCAATCAATGATCCAAAAGTATTCCGTAATAACTGTATGAATCTCAAATGGGAAATGGTGATCAAGATAATGACATATGATAAGTCAGATAAAGTGAGTATGCAAAAGTAAAAAAAGGAACGTGATAGTGTCCTGTATTACACATTGAGGGTGAAAAATATGAAAAAGTCAAAAATTATATAAAAAGGTAAATAATAAAAATTTAAATGTGAAACCGCAAAAATGGAATGTCGAAAAGTATGTGAAAAAATATGTGAAAAAAGAGGTGATTATACTGATGAGAATGTAATCCAAATGAATACTTGGAGTAATGAGTGGTAATCCTAAATGTTGTGAAAGTGTCTTAGTTGAATTCTCAGTTGTATGAACTTTAGAAAATATATATGGTGGAGATTCTGAGTTATCCAAGAGATCCCGTAATACATAAATTCTGAATTTCTGTAAATAAAAAAACAAAAAAAGTTTGGAGTTATTTAAAGGGACATTACGCAATATTCTTTATCTCAGTGTAAGGGAAGTAAGGCCGATAATGCTTTGTTCGAGTGTGTATGCAGCCTTACAAATTACAATGTATACTGCTTTATTTAAAGCCCTGTGTGCATTTAGTTACCCCCCCCCCCCCCAAGCCACAAATAACGCTAGTATATTTTATTAACACAACTGTAGTCAGGATAAAACCAATTAAAAGATGTATCATTCACTCACATGCCCTGCTCGGCTGCTCCACAGATTTGCCTGAGTGAGAGATGGGTACCATTCACTTACATGCCTTTCTCCACAGATTTGCCTGAGTGAGAGATGGGTACTATTCACTCACATTCCCTGCTCCACAGACTTGTCTGAGTGAGAGATGGGTACCATTCACTCACATGCCCTGCTCCAAAAACTTGTCTGAGTGAGAGATGGGTACCATTCACTCACATGCCCTGCTCCACAGATTTGCCTGAGTGAGAGATGGGTACCATTCACTCACATGCCTGCTCCACAGACTTGTCTGAGTGAGAGATGGTTACCATTCACTCACATTCCCTGCTCCACAGATTTGTCTGAGTGAGAGATGGGTACCATTCACTCACATGCCCTGCTTCACAGACTTGTCTGAGTAAGAGATGGGTACCATTCACTCACATTCTCTGCTCCACAAATTTGCCTGAGTGAGAGATGGGTACCATTCACTCCCATGCCCTGCTTCACAACCTTGTCTGAGTGAGAGATGGGTACCATTCACTCACATGCTTTAAGCGAATCATGTCCGCCCTGCATCGCTAAATGCTGACAGCATACGCTGTCTGCATTTAACATTGTACAAGCAGTTGTGGTGAACTGCTTGTGCAATGCTGCCCCCTTCAGATTCGTGGCCAATCGGCTGCTAGCAGGGGTATCAATCAACCCGATGGTATACGATCGGCGGATTGCTGCCCGCCTCCTTAGATCTGGCGGACGAGTTAAGGAGCAGCGGTCTTAAGACTGCTGCTTCTTAACTCCTGTTTCCGGTGAGCCTGAAGGGTTGCGCGGAAACAGCAGCATTAGGGGCCATATGGGGCTTAATAAATCTGCCCCTAGGTCTTAGTGTATATTGTAAGCTGAAGAACTTCTTTTGTATATCAACATTTCAGAAGCATAAAAGCTCAGTAAGTCTCACTATTGGTGCTCAAAGCCATTCTTTTGATGCTCTGCCAAGGCATAATTGAATAATTTCATTGTGTGAGCACAGGGGGTCATGTAATAGCTAAACCAGCTAATTAACATGTCTCGGGTAACGCAGAAATATAATTAAAAAGGAGTGTGTCATGGTCTTCAAAGATTTTAACCAACTATTGGATTTATTTTTATGTATAATCTTATAATGTAGAAATTCTACACCCCATAAACAAAATAGACTCTGCTAAATATTCTGATTGTTGTATTTATTTATAAAGATCTTAATATAGGTAAATACTAGTTCCAAGACCCTTTTCTTCTAAACCCATATTATGTCACTAAGTTAAAGGGACTTGCGTTGCCTAACTTGCAGCTAGATTACGAGTTTTGCGGTATGAGTGAAAAAGCAGCGTTAAGGCTCTTTTTCACTACCGCTGGTATTAAGAGTTTTGCAGGTTTAGGGGCACCGCACACTTTTTTGGCCTTAACGCAATGTAACTACTGCAGAATTTTAAAAAGTCCTTTTTCAATGGGACTTCCTTTGCGCCGGTATAACGAGTTTGCCTGTCCGACCAAAAAGTGAGTGGTACAGCCTAAAACTACAAGATTCATACCGTAAACTGAAAGTCAGTAGTTATGAGTTTTACGCTACAAAGCCGTACCATAAAACTCATAACTAAAGTGCTAAAAAGTACACTAACACCCATAAACTACCTATTAACCCCTAAACCGAGGCACTCCCGCATCGCAAACACTATAATAAAATTATTAACCACTAATCTGCCGCTCCCGACATCACCGCCACTAGAATAAACATATTAACCCCTAAACCACCGCACTCTTGCATTGTAAAAACTAGTTATATATTATTAACCCCTAATCTGCCGCCCCTGACACCGCCGCCACCTACCTACATTTATTAACCCCTAACCTTCCGCCCCCAACGTCGCCGCCACTATACTAGTTATTGACCCCTAACCCTAAGTCTAACGCTAACACCCACTAACTTTAATGTAATGAAAATAAATCTAAATAAAACCTACTATTAATAACTAAATAATTTCTATTTAAAACTAAATACTTACCTGTAAAATAAACCCTAAGCTAGCTACAATATAAATAATAGTTACATTGTATCTAGCTTAGGTTTTATTTTTATTTCATAGCTAAGTTTGTATTTATTTTAACTAGGTAGAATAGTTAGTAAATAGTTATTAACTATTTACTAACTACCTAGTTAAAATAAATAGGTTAACCTGAGTTACACTAACACCTAACTTTACACTACAATTAAATCAATTACATTTATTAAATACAATTAACTAAATTACAAAAAAAACTAACACTAAATTACTCAAAATAAAAAAGAAATTATCAAATATTTAAACTAATTACACCTAATCTAATAGCCCTATCAAAATGAAAAATCCCCCCAAAATAAAAAAACCCTAGCCTAAACTAAACTACCAATAGCCCTTAAAAGGGGCATTTTGCGGGGCATTGCCCCAAAGAAATCAGCTCTTTTACCTGTAAAGAAAAATACAAATACCCCCCTAATAGTAAAACCCACCACCCACACAATAAAACCCCCCAAATAAAATCCTAGCTAAAAAACCTAAGCTCTCCATTGCCCTGAAAAATGCATTTGTATGGGCATCGCCCTTAAAAGGGCAGTTAGCTTTTTTTCCGCCCAAACCCTAAGCTAAAAATAAAACCCACCCATTAAATCCTTAAAAAAAACCTAACACTAACCCCTGAAGATCCACTTTTTGAAGACCCGACATCCATCCTCAACGAATCTGGGAGAAGTCTTCATCCAAGCGGCAAGAAGTCCTCAACGAAGCCGGGAGAAGTCTTCATCCAAGCGGCAAGAAGTGATCCTCCAGATGGATTCGTTGAGGATGGATGTCCGGTCTTCAAAAACTGTAAGTGGATCTTCAGGGGTTAGTGTTAGTTTTTTTTTAAGGGTTTATTGGTTGGGTTTTATTTTTAGCTTAGGGTTTGGGCGGAAAAAGAGCTAAATGCCCTTTTTAGGACAATGCCCATACAAATGCCCTTTTCAGGGCAATGGGGATTTTAGGATTTTTTAGTTAGGATTTTATTTGGGGGTTTTATTGTGTGGGTGGTGTGTTTTACTGTTGGGGGGGTGTTTTTTTACAGGTAAAAGAGCTGATTTATTTGGGGCAATGCCCAGCAAAAGGCCCTTTTAAGGGCTATTGGCAGTTTAGTTTAGGCTAGGGTTTTTTTTTTAGTTTGGGGGGGGATTTTTTATTTTGATAGGGCTCTTAGATTAGGTGTAATTAGTTTAAATATTTGATAATTTTTTTATTTTGTGTAATTTAGTGTTTTTTTTGTAATTTAGTTAATTGTATTTAAAAAATGTAATTGATTTAATTGTAGTGTAAGGTTAGATGTTAGTGTAACTCAGGTTAGGTTTTATTTTACAGGTAAATTATGTATTTATTTTAGCTAGGTAGTTTGTAAATAGTTAATAACTATTTACTAACTATTCTACCTAGTTAAAATAAATACAAACTTACTTGTGAAATAAAAATAAAACCTAAGATATACAATGTAACTATTAGTTATATTGTAGCTAGCTTAGGGTTTATTTTACAGGTACGTATTTAGTTTTAAATAGGAATTATTTAGTTAATGAAAGTAATTTTTATTTAGATTTATATTAATTATATTAAAGTTAGTGGGGGTTAGGGTTAGACATAGGGTTAGGGGTTAATAACTTTAGTATAGTGGCTGTGACGTTGGGGCGGAACATTAGGGGTTAATAAATGTAGGTAGGTGGGGGAGATGTTAGGGGCGGCAGATTAGGGGTTAATAAGTGTAATGTAGGTGTTGGGGCAGCAGATTAGGGGTTAATAAATATGTAGGTGTCGGCGATGTCGGGGGCGGCAGATTAGGGGTTAATGAATATAATGTAGGTGTCGGGGGCGGCAGATTAGGGTTGTTTAGACTCTGGGTTCATGTTAGCGTGTTGGGTGTAAACATAAATTTAGTTTCCCCATAGTAATCGATGGGGCTGCATTACGGAGCTTTACGCTACTTTATTGCAGGTGTTAGGCTTCTTTTTTTTTTCAGCCGGCTCTCCCCATTGATGTCTATGGGGAAATCGTGCTCGAGCACGTAAAACCAGCTCACCGCATCGCTGGTATTGGAGTGCGGTATGGAGCTCAATTTTGCTTTACCCTGCAATATTGCCTGCTAACACCGGGTTTTTAGAAACCTGTAATACCAGCGCTGTAGGTAAGTGAGCGGTGACAATAACTTGCAAGTTATCACCGAGCATCTCTTACCGCAAAACTCGTAATCTAGCCGTTGGTTATTTTACTACATGTAAACTATTCCATGCTACTGAAACCTATCCAGCTTCTCTGTTAAAGGGACAGTATACTGTAAAATAGTTTTTCCCTTAATGTGTTTACAATTGCTTTTTTTTACCAACTGCAGAGTAAAAATGTATGAAAATTAGCTTTTTAAGGTTTATTTGTGTATTTTAAAGCTCTGATTTTGTGTTTTGAAGCCACAACCTAATAAAATGGGTTGAGCTTGTAGGTATAATCAGATCTCATTACTTTATCACATTATGTACATATACCTGCTTCTTTATATTATATCTGTCCATAAAACAATCACCAGTACTTGGAGAAAACAATGGAAAATCAACATTTTATTACCTTATCTCTGCTATATGCCACTAGGAGTGTAATCTCTTCTGCTGGCTGTGTTTACAAAGCTTATCTATAGCTTGGACCTGCGGCTGCAAACTTTCAGAATAGGTGGGGATACCACATGCTAAATCAACTATTTCAAATGTCAATATAAGGGTAAATGAGCTACTTGTAAACAATTTAATACACTCCAGCAGGTAAAGTGGATCATTGGGAACAAATTGAAGGGGAGACAATTTTTGAGTAAACTGTCCCTTTAATCTATGGAGCTTTGGCATCAATATCTGAGACACAATGTGTTTCAAAGGCTAGAATATGGTATGATGGGGGAAAAAAGAATTATTTTAAATGTTATTGATAGTGAATGTAGATAATTACCCGCTTGGATTATTGTTACCTTTATGGCTATTACAGATAATTTAGGCTTTTCTTGGCGCATAATACTAACATGGTTTTAGGTATAAAATAAATTAGTATTAAATATTGTAAAATTATACAAGGGTTTCTTATTCTGCAGGACTTCAGAAATCAGAGTCTCTTGCTTCAAATGCTAAAAACAGTCTGACCTTCCTAAATGTCTAATACATCCATTGCTCCTTTTTAAAGGGATACTAAACCCAAATGTTTTCTTTAAAGGGACACTGAATCCAATTTTTTTCTTTCATGATTCAGATAGAGCATTCAATTTCAAGCAACTTTCTAATTTACTCCTATTATCATTTTTTCTTCGCAAGAATGTAAGCTTATGAGCCATTTAGCTACCAGTCAGCAAGGGCTACCCAGGTTCTGAACCAAAGATGAGCATGCTCGTAAGCTTCACATTCCTGCTATTTCAAATAAAGATACCAAGAGAGCAAAGACAAATTGATAAATTGATAAGGAGTAAATTAGAAAGTTGCTTAATATTGCATGCTCTGTCTAAATCATTATAGGAAAAATGTGGGTTTAGTAGCAGCTATGATAAGAAGAAATTATGAGGTATAGGCACGATTACTCCAATGGTTCCCCCAGATACCCTAGCAGCAATAAACAGTGGAAAAACATTTATAAATATTTTTAAAGCAAAATCATTTGCTTTAAAAGTTGAAATGTCTAGTATTCTTGCAATATTTCAAACATAATTTTAATGTATGTTCAGAACTCTATTTTTGTAGATATATTTCTCAGGTTAACAAAAAAAACTATAAACATGAAAATAAAAAAAGTATGTCTTTCATTCTGTGCAGAGCATAAGGGGTTAGTACTCTAAGCTGTATTTATTAAATACCCCAGTGATTTACACTGCTTGTTATTTCTACCTTCATTCTGTTGGTCTCCTGTTGGTTGCTTTGATTAATGAAGGTTTTGCCAAATTGAATTGCCCATTAATAAATGCCATAGGCCGTGGAGATAAGTTTAGCTTTTAAATCAACCCACATTAACATAAGCTAAAAAAAACATTACACCATGTAAAAGAGCCTAATGATCTTCTTGTTAGCGAATTACACATTTCATTCTCCTCTGCCATGCAAGCTTCCAGGTTTGACCTTTTAATAAATGTTTTTTATGTGTTACAAAATTGGAATGATTTTGCTTATGCATGGAATGCCATTTGGACAAAGTGTTTTCCTGTCTCCTTAGTATCCTAGTGAGCTCCTGTAAAAAAGCATCAGAGTCAATTTTTCCTTTCTGAGAACTAAGCCTCTTAGATTGTAATTCACTGTAACCTTTGTGGCAGCCACAGAGTTAAATACACTTTTTTATATCAAGCAGTAATTTCCCTAGAACACTTTTTGTATGATGAGTGCAAAAGGTACAATATCCACTATTGTACCTGCCCCATTAACTGACCTCAGTTTTAAACTTTCTACTTAAAGGGATAGTCTAGTATAAATTAAACTTTCATTATTTAGATAGGACTTTTTTAATTTGAATCAACTTTCCAATTTACTTTTATCATCAAATTTGCTTTTTTCTCTTGGTATTCTTAGTTTAAACTAAACATAGGTAGGCTCATATGCTAATTTCTCAGCCTTTGAGGGCTGCCTCTTATCACATGCTTTTTAAATCTCTTTTCAACACAAAGAGACAGAAAGTACACGTGGGCCATATAGATAACACCGTGATCAGGCACAGGGGGGTTATTTAAGATTTAGCACAAAACAATGCTAAATGCAAGACAATAGATAATAAACAGTCACAGTCATGTGATCAGGGGGCTGGAAGAAGGTTCCTAGATAGAAGGTAAACACAGAGGTAAAAAGTATATTAATATAACTGTGTTGGTTATGCAAAACTGGGGAATGGGTAATAAAGGGATTATCTATCTTTTAAAACAATAACAATTCTATGGTAGACTGTCCCTTTAAAGGGAAAGAAAGGTCAAAATTGAAATGTGCATGGGTAAATTTCAACCTGAATTAGAAGCATTTTTGCAATACACTCCCATTAGCAAACAGCTTATAGTGAAATATATTACTGTTTTTCAGCAGGATACGCACATATGCTGTTAGTGTTAGTGTTCAAAATTCATGTTTTCATAGAGTCAGCAGTGGCTTGTTTGGCACAAATGAAGTCTTCACAGAAGTAATTCACATCACCACCAGCTATCTGAGCAGGCATGGTGTTTCCATCATGGGATATGTGTATATGCTGCAGAAAACCAAGAATTTTTGCTAATGGAAGTATATTGCAAAAATGCTTCTATTTCAAATTAAAATGCATTTTGTGCACATTTCAATTTTCACCTTTCTATACCTTTTAAAGGGCATTAAAGTGTCAGTAAACCTCAAAAATAATTTTATATAATTCTGCACATAGTGCAGAATTATATAACATTATATTAGCGCAAACTTTATAAAACATAATATTCCCTTTGATTTTTTTTTAAAAAAATGACAGTTTTACAGACCCGCTCTCTGTGCTCTTCTGAGTTGGTCTGTTTTTTTCACACAGCGCATCGGGCCAGCTGTATAGTGACAGCCCGGCCCGACCGCGCCATAACACTAAGTGCAGCTCGCTCCTGCTCTGTCTGACAGCGGGAGCGAGCTGCACTGTGTATAATGGCGCGGTCGGGCCGGGCTGTGACTATACAGCTGGCCCGATGCGCTGTGTGAAAAAAACAGACCCGCTCAGCAGAGTACAGAGAGTGGGTCTGTAAAACAGCCGTTGTTTTAAAAAATTGAAAGGGAATATTATGTTTTATAAAGTTTGCGCTAATATAATGTTATATAATTCTGCACTAAGTGCAGAATTATATAACATTTTTGAGGTTTACTGTCCCTTTAAACAATAAATATATTTCATGCACCTCCCTCTAATTATGGGTGCTGCCAGTTTGGAACTTAGGTTTTACTGCAGGTACCTGAAGAAGAGTTGCTGCACATGCGCAAACACGTCAGCACGGAATGCAATGAAAAGAACATTTCAACATGGCGGCATCCATGACTAGAGGTAGGCGGGGAATACCCTCAATACTATGCTTATAAAATGTACTTAGTGTTTAATGTCATTGTATAGCCTGCAATAGTATTCCAGACATTTTAAAATTATTACCAGTCACACCTTTGCTGGCCTGATTTTTTAAATTGTTTCGTATATTAAATAAATATTTGATGCTGCTTTCTGTATTGCATTGCAGAAATTTGCAAGTTAAAGGGACATACAAGTCAAAATGAAACATTCAGATTTCAGATTTTGGGGCCGATTTATCATGCCCTGTATTGATCAGAATGTATCTGTTTGGAGTTAAGAAGCAGTGGTCTTACGACCGCTACTCCTTAACTCGTCCGCCACCTTTGAGGCGGCGGACAGCAATCAGCCTGATTGCATACGATTGGGTTGATTGACACCCCCTGCTAGCTGCCCAAATCTGCAGGGTGCGGTATTGCACAAGCATTTCACACTAAATGCTTGTGCAGCAGACATTAATAAATCGGCCCCAGAGTGTGCAATTTTAAGAGACTATTTGTTTAAGAGCAGGGTTTAAACACATTTATATGCAAGCAAACTTGCAATAATAAATTATCTAATACATTAAAGTGTTTTCTTTTTTCCCTTTTTTGCCCCTTTAACTCAAACAAAACACTTCGTTCTCTGAAGTGCTATGTAAAATAAACCCCTTGCAATAGAAATAGCAGGATATGTTTATATCCCAGGGCTACAAAGGTCTGTTATATCATTTTTCAGAACCTATTTAACAAAGAGACATCTTACATACTTAAGTAAATATTATTTAATATAAACTGACATTTTAATCTCAGTTTACTAATATAGAGACACACATATAGTTTTGGTAAATATTACAGCAGTGTGGCAATTTGCAGCTCAAATACTATTTGTCCATTTCATAGAACTTATGGATAGTTTATACACTGAGGCTTTAAATAAAGGGTACTGCAGCAATAAACACTGTGGCCCTGATAATCGAGATATTCAAAAGGGCCAACAGTACTTATAAATGGCAGCATTGCTGAGAGGCGTTTACCATACATTTCCGTGTTTGGCGATGCGGCTCTGATACCAGCGATATATTCAAAGCAGCATCACCACCTACAGTGAAGGTATAATGTAAATGATCCCTTTACACAGTACTGTATGACAATACAATTTGCATGTGTCAATAGAAACTCAACCCCTGTTGTTACAATACAATAGTGAGTTAAACATATCAATAATACACCTATAGGAGCAGGTGACTGTGGGTATATGATTATATATACATTGTTTAATGTATCTGTACTGTATAGTATAGTAGAATATGTATGTAAACTGTAAGCGTGATTGTACTAATCTTCCATTGTGTCCTTTACTTATTTTAAGATTGCGCATTCTCAATATTTATATTTACATTATATTGAGAATGCACATTAGCGATCACGTTTTAGCATTTGTAATATTTAGATTTCATAATATTGAGATTGCATAATCAGGTTTTATTATATTGTGATCACACTGTAACAGACGTGCTCTGTATTTTTATTAATATATATATTATAATAGAATACGTTTGCTACAGTACAATCGCAATATTATAAGTAAAACAGGATCGTGCAATTGTGAAATATGAATATTATAAATGCGATCACAATATAGTGATGTATAACAATTGTGATCATGAGTGCGCATTCTCAATATAATGTAATTGTGAATACTGAAAACACACAATCTTAAAATAAGTAAAAATACATGCCTAAGGACACAATAGAAGATTAGTACAATCACGCTTACAGTTTACATACATATTCTACTATACAATACTATATACTATACTATACATCCTCCCAGCTCCTATAGATTTAATAGAAAGTGTTTATTTATTTGTATTTTTTTTTGTCTTTATTAGCAAAGTCGACTGCAGACATGACGAATATATAGCCGTTCCATGTGTGCTTACTTGGTGTACTATAGGTGAAACGTCTTTTTTTAATGGGGAATCATCTTTGCTATCCATTTTCAGCCATATCAGTATCACCTGCTTTTCAGTGGCGATATTTCCCAGTGTGACAAATCTAGTGAACGTACAGTGAAATTGAATATACATAAGCAGAATGTGAAGTGTTACTACACAGAAAACATTTTTTATTTTTGCCAACACACAGTCTATTTTGTGTAAAGACGCTTAAAAAACCACCACCACCTACATCGCAGCTCAGAGGCATTGTCAGTGGACTTTTGCTGAAGTTGTGATCTCCATTATGGGAGACGCGTCAGCATAACGAGGTTCAGCCCACTTTTTTAGAATATATCAACAGACCGACGGACTGCTACCCTGGTGAACTGAACCCAAAAAAGGCAATTTCTTGTTGGTGTTGCGATGTTTTGAATATTGGGGTTTATGCCACACGGTGAACAAAAATTATGCTCATAGGATACAATGACATCGATTTCCTAATCTTTTACATGAGCACATCGGAAGCAAACGTCTGGGATGAAATTATTATATCTACATAAAACTACAAAATATCTGCAAAGATTGTTTAAAGGGACACTAAACTCAATTTTTTTTCTTTCGTGATTCAGATAGAGCATGCAATTTTAAGCAACTTTCTAAATTACTTCTATTATCAAATTTACTTAATTCTCTTGGTATCTTTATTTGAAAAGCAAGAATGTACGTTTAGATGCCGGCCCATTATTGGTGAACAACCTGGGTTGTCCTTACTGGTTGGACAGCACCAATAAACAAGTGCTGTCCAGAGTCTGAACCAAATACTGGCTGGCCCCTTATAAACAAGTGCTGTCCAGAGTCTGAACCAAATATTGGCTGGCCCCTTACCTTAGATGCCTTCTTTTTCAAATAAAGATAGCAAGAGAACGAAGAAAAATTGATAATAGTAGCATTTAAGTTATACTAGGTTGCTTCTGTTGGCGTTGGGTAGTCAGTTGTTATTTTCAGAGAACCTAATACAGCCAATCAGTAGCTTCAGTGGAATTGGAATAGTACAAGCTCACTCCTGTGTGTGCTCATCGGGACAGACAGACAGTGAATTGCTACTGTTCATGGACAGAGCTTTTCATGCTATATAACCTTTGAATTAAATCTCATTATTTAAATGTGTGATATTGTGCAGTACATTGTGTTCATTTTTTAATCGTCAACAGCCGCCATGAAGAAGTCTTTTTAGTTTTTATTTTCTAATTTAAACACATTTAAAGATACAATCTACACCAGAATTTGTATTGTTTTAAAAGATTGATAATCCCTTTATTACCCATTCCCCAGGTTTGCTTAACCAATGCAGTTATATTAATATACTTTTTACCTCTGTGATTACCTTGCATCTAAGCATCTTCCAACAGCCCCCTGATCACATGACTTTTTATTTATTATCTATTGGCTTGCATTTTAGCCAAATAGTGCTGTGTTGTGCTGACTCTAAAATAACTCCACGGGCATGAGCATAATGTTTATATGGCCCACATGAACTAGCAGTCTCCTGTTGTAAAAAGCATCTATATAGTGGCTTAGAAACAGGCAGAAATTTAGAGGTTTAAATGTTATAAAGTATATTAATATAACAATGTTAGTTGTGCAAAGCTGGGGAATGGGTAGCAAAGGCGTTATCTATCTTCATAAACAATAACAATTTTAGTATTGCCTGTCTCTTTAACAATAGCTCGTTGTAAGTAAGGCCTTGTAATCTTCCTTTATATTTTCAGCAGGTTACTCAGTTTTTGTGTTCTGCTGCTAGTGAATTGTGGCCTCAAGCTCTGATTAATGTGGCCCCTACTTGCAGTTGTTTATATATATCTTATCAGATATAATATGGATTGGATTCCATCATGTGCTTATTATTCATTTTAATTGCATATTCGAGGCTGCAGTGACAGCTGTAAAGGTTATAGTGAGGTCCAATTGTTCATAGCCGTATAGCAGCTTCTCACATTACTGTGCAGTAATAATTGATATGTAGAAAAGTTGTAGAACGGCCCAGACAAACATAATTTCATATGATTATGATATTTTTCTGTCATAAAAGTGGCAGAAGATAAAAAAATGATGCCTGATTTACAGAACATGCTTTTAATAAAGGTGTCTCTTTCTCAGCTTTAGATTAATCTATAGAAAAATGTCCATGGAATCTTGTGTTTAAGAGGCTAGAATATGCAAACTCAGGCTATTGCAGTGTGTGTCTGGGTAACTTAGGAAATCATTAGCGATAACTACATTTATCATTATTAATGCAAGTAATGGTAGAATGCTGTTTGGTTCTACAGCAAGGAAAATATGTCTGGTTTTATCACCTGTTATACAACATAAGGATCTGGAAAATGCCTGATTTGCTGACAAACAAGCTAGTCTGAATCTATCTATAGTAGGAAAACCAGAACAAATTAATAATTATATTCATTAGTGTTTGGTTTATATGTATTGTCTTTGCATTGAATAAACTTAATGCTTAAATGTTTTAATAATTTAGGATAAAGTTCTATCTGAAATACATTATGGGCCAGATTACAAGTGGAGTGCTGTTATGCGCGAGAGATAAGGAGTTTATCGCAGGTGTTTGTGCGAGTCGGAAGTAGCATGTGTATTACTAGTTAAAAGTAATATTCGCTCAAGCACAATTGAATTTAACACACGTCGGGTTATCGTGACCTCAGAGCTCTGGTCGGGTTATTGCGACATCAGAGTTCTGGTTAACTGTTTCACTCAAATAAAGTATCACAAATACATTTCACAATACAATTACACTCATAATAACACTGTCTGATAAAAAGTATTAAAAAACATTGCAATAAAAGGTTTTAAGGGCTCAAAGATATGAGGTCTCAGGTGAAAAAGGCTACAAAGGGCTTTAACATAGAGATACATACATGTCTAAATATGCATATGTGTGTGTGTATATAACCTATATTTAATAATAAAAAGTACATACTATGTGAAGAACATAGGAATGTAAAAAATTTGTTTTGTGCATCGCGTTTCTCAATTTAGCGCGGTCAGGTTAGCTCACATGAGAACTTAAGGAGCATTATTGAAATATAACATATAAAATATTAAGAAAAGATAATATAAATGATTAAAAATGAATAAACATACTGTAAAATATATAGATATATTCTTTGGATTATTTAGAATAGTTTACAGCAGGGGTGGGCAAGACGTCGATCGCGGTCTACCAGTGGACCGCGAGTGAATTTTGAGGTGACCGCCTGCCTTGCCTACATTATTTGACAGGACACGCGCATGGTATATTCAGTAACATAGCCACGCCTATCAGTTCCTGTCATTTCATTCTATTCTGGCCAAACCTCTCTATTTGCATTTTGTGAAATCATTGGAGGATTGCGGGAGTGGGCGTGGCACTGAGTTAGAATTCTATCTGAGCTGGAGTGTAGATTCCCATAGGAGCGTTATTATTAATTATTCATTAAATTATAGTTTTTTCTTTAGTAGTGTAGTAGTGCCCCATACCTCCCCACGATCATTAATTAGGGTGACCAATATCACTGTCTGTAACTGTCGGGCATCTGCCTTCATATGGTAACGGAGCACAGCTCATGCTCTGTTACCATATGAACACAGATACCTGCAGCTCAGGAAAAGCTGCTCTCGACTGTCCCTCCTTTAATCGACACTGCTGGAGCTTCCTGCAGCTGTGACTTAGATCTACGTTATGCAGTATGATTGGCTTCGTATCACATAACGTAGATCTACATAATTTTTTGCCGAGGGGTTAAACACCTCTTCCTTTTGTGAAAAATTAAGCTTTGTCCCAGGCTCCCGGGAGAGGCCTAAAAGCACAATCTGTAACCTAGGTTTTCAATATTCTGCAAATTACCAAAACTAGCAAAATAAAATACTTCTCAGGCCTAATAGATTCTGTATGAATTCCACATGGTAGGCAGAGCTGTAAGTGAAAAATCCTGATCATATATCTGGTATATCAACCAGAAGACTACTTTATCATCACAAACCAGACAATTGCAAATTCTACCAAAAGCAGCTTTCCACGGATATTTTGCTCTTTTGGTATTTGTAATTATTTATTTTTTTACATTGCAAAAAAATCTGGGTCAATTTTGTCCACATTGTTAAATGTTCTCTATTGGAAGTCAGTATGGTATTTGAGGTGTTAAATCATATTCCTGTCCTCAACGGTTAATGTTTGACAGTCAGTGTTAACCAGTAATATATATGCTTTGGAGTAGTGTTGGCAATGCAATAAAACAGGTTGAACTTATGAGGATTATGTATGATTCAGGTGACATGTTTTTTCTAGGTAGCAGAATTTAGAGGCAATAGACCCACTGCACAATGATGCGGCTACAGTTTGATAAATGCTGAATGAACATTATTTGCAACTGTCAGAAAACACAAATCAAGCAAGTGACAGAATGTGTTTGTGCTGGAGTGCTTATTATTTGCCAACTTATTTTCTATCTGCTGATTATATATCTCTTGCCATCCCCTGATATATACCTCTAGCCTCTTGCATAGATACAAATAGAAATATACAGTAGTGTGCAGCATTATGGTTAGCAATAACTGAGCTTAAAAGATTATTTCAATAATGGACCATGGCTGTGCAGATATGATATAAAATATGCATAAATAATATTTACTTTTATTATGAAAATTACATTTTTGTCCTTGGTATAATTTGTTGAAAACCTTATCTAGGTAGGCTTAGGAGCAGTATTTTTTACTATTATTATTATTATTTATTTATATAGCACCTCAGAGTTTTGTAGTGTTGGGAGCTAGCTGTTAATTAATGGCTACACACATATGCCTCATATGGCTCACCAGAAGTGTTCAGAAAGTACCCGTAGTGCATTGATGCTCTTGAGCTGACATTAACTATATGTTTTTAACCCCCTGCAGTTTTATATGCAAGCAATACTGCATTTACAAAATGCTAAAATACATCAGACCATTTTCATTTTGCATTGTTATGTCCCTTTGAATTTCACTGGAAATATGCATATGTGGTCTAGGTTGTATGCATAAGTACTTATTTTTACAACACTTCCAATAAATGAAAATGAAACATATAATTAGATTCACAAAGGATTTGAGTATTCAGGGAACTCTCCAGTGAGATAAATCTTTCCACTTCTGATGGTCTATGGAGTTATTCCATGAATATTCGGTGCATTGCATCACTCCCCAAATGCCATAGAAATTGTAACTGAAGAGATTTCCCCTCCCCCCGAGCATATTTAGGCAAGCTATTGTGGAAAGTAGCTAAGCTTCCAGTTATGAAATCAAGAGAAAGAAGTAAATTTGACAATAGACATAAACTGGAGAGTTTTTTTTTTAAAGGGACACTCAGGTTAAAGTGAATGTAAACTCAACAGTGTCGCTTATTGCCATATTATCACTCTCAACAATTTAGGTGGACCTTAATTCATCATTTTTTTCTGTGTACTTGCTAATCCCAAATATATACCTTTGTATCTCATTTTTGGAGCCGAGATTCCTCCACCCGCCATTTGGTCCCTCTATTTGGAAATGATTGACAATAGCGATTGCCAATCCGTTTTTTTTACCCCGTGGCATTCAACCCCTTTTTGGCAACGTCATGCGCTTATTCTGCGCATGCGTTAGCTTCTAATCCCCAGCTTCAGAAGTGATGCGTGTCCACGAGACCCGCATGCTCTGTAACACCTTCAATTTCAGACTCTATCAGCGGTATACAGTGAAGGCTACTGTGATTAGTATTGTACAGTGCTGCTAAGGATACTGTGATTAGATGAATACATATTTTTCGGCTGCATTCGCTATCACAATAGTATTCAATTAACGGATACATTCATTGAATACTAGATAGCGCTTTGAGGAGGTCGGATGTTAACGCATGCGCAGCCTGTCTATCCTACTTTCACGCTTGCGCACATTAAGTATTTAGTTTTTAAACGCATGCGCAGATTAAGTACAAATGTTTTGCACGCATGCGCAAAGTAAGGGCATCACGGGTGCGCGCATCAGAGATACGTATAGAGTAGGTGAGACCACTCTATACGTCACTCTCTGCAAAACAAGGAAGTGCCTTATGGGAGGAGTTGTGGCTCAAGACGGAGCAAAGTTAGTAATTAAAATATATTATAAATTATTATTATTATTTTTTTTTTAAAGTTCACGGTTTGAATAAACATGTGTAATATAAGTATTAGGAGTCTTCAGTAGCTTGTAAATTGACATTCACTTTAAATAAAATTTTCATGATTCAGATACAGCATGTAATTTTAAACAACTTTCCAATTTACTTCCATTAAAAAATGTGCACAGTCTTTTATAATTACAATTTTTGAGTCACCAGATCCTACTGAGCATGTGCAAGAATTCACAGACTATACGTATATGCATTTGTGATTGGCTGATTGCTATCACATGGTACAAGGGGAGTGGAAATATACATAACTTTCAAATTTGTTATAAAAAAATCTACTACTCATTTGAAGTTCAGACTAAGTGCTATTGCATTGTCTTGTTATCTTGCATTTGTTGATTATGCAAATCTAATGTCTTGACTGGTCCTTTAATGTCTGCCCAGTCATTAAAGTTGCATTTTGATGCCCATATGTTAAAGGGATATTAAACACTAAATTAATGCATGATAAAATGATATTTTCAAAGCAAAGGTTTGCCAGTCCTCTGCTAAGGTAAATTAGGGACAGCTATAAATGGATCGCTAGAGTGTGTAACCAATATCTAGGAGGAATATGGCAGTGTTAATTCTGAACTCAGCACTTTAAGTTTTATTAGGAATTGGGAAGCCTACAAAGTTCACAGTTATATTACAATATATGGCAACAATTATATGAACACCTGACCATCAAACCTACATGAGCTTGTTGAACATCCCATATCAAAACCATGGACATTAATGTGAGTTGTGGCACAGTCATGTTGGCACAGAAAAATACCTTCCCCAAACTGTTGCCACAAAGCTGGTAGCACACAATTGTTTAAAACTTTTTGTATCCTCTACCATTAAAATGACCCTTCACTGGAACTAAGGGGCATATCTCAAACCCTGAAAAACAACCCCAGACCATTATCCCTCCTCCACCAAACTTTACAGTAGGCACTATGCATTCTGCCACTCCCAGATCCTTCCATCAGACTGCCAGATAGTAAATTGTGAGTGATCAACTTTTCCGAAGTCCTGTGGTGGCATGCTTTACGCCACTCCAACTGATTGGCATTGTGACTATTCTGATGTGTACAGCTTCTCTGCCATGGAAATCCATTTCATGAAGCTCCCAATGCACTGTTCTTGTGCTTCTGTTGCTTCCAGAGGCAGAGGTGATTTTTATATGCCACATGCTGCAGCACTAACCAGCCATTTCACAATAATAGACCTTACACTTGACTGGGGCAGATCTAGTAGAGCAGAAACTCCACAGACTAGCAAATATGGCATCTTATGACAGACAATATCACATTTAAAGTCACTGAGTTCTTCTGTAGGACCCAGTGTACTGCCAATGTCTCTGGAGATTTCATGGCTATGTGTTGGATTTTATGCACCTTTTAGCAATGGGTGTGTCTGAAATTTCTGAACTCTATAATAAGCAGTAGAGTCCACAAAAGTTTGGCCACATAGTTAGGGTTGCCACCTCGGCCATGTTTTCCTTGACACTTATGAGTTACACATGCTGCAGGATGTGCAGAGAGCGACATGCATTGTGCACCTAAATAGCACACAAATAGTGACCCTGGACGGCACTATTCTTGTTCCTCACTGCATACCCTGAAGCATGTGTAACTTATAAGTGTCCAGGAAAACATGGCTGAGGTGGCAACCCTACATATAGTGTATATTACAAAGTTTTTAACTACATATAATTAAATATTTTTAACACAATCTGAAAGTATTTAAAGGGACATAATACTCATATGCTAAATCACTTGAAACTGATGCAGTATAACTGAAAAAAGCTGACAGGAAAATATCACCTGAGCATCTCTATGTAAAAAAGGAAGATATTTTACCTCACAATCTCCTCAGCTCAGCAGAGTAAGTTCTGTGTAAAAAGTTATACTCAGCTACAGCCCAGCTGCAGGTAAAAAAAAAAATGAAGAAATGAACAGCAGCCAATCAGCATCAACAGTGCTGAGGTCATGAACTCTTTTACTGTGATCTCATGAGATTTCACTTAACTCTCATGAGATTTCATAGCAAACTTCCTTTAAACTGAATAGGGAAATAAGATGAGAGTGCATGTAAGCTCGCCCCTTCCCGGGACAGACATACTGATATGCTGCTTAGAAGTCCTTTACAATGGGATGTGGCTACTGAGAAACTTTTGAGGTAAAATATCTTTCTTTTTTACATAGAGATGTTCAGGTGATATTTTCTAGTCAGCTTTTTACAGCTATACTGCATCACTTTCAAGTGTTTTAACATTTGGGTATTATGGCCCTTAAAGTCCTGATTAAAACAACTTCTATACTTTTTGAACATCACAGACAAAGAGATTTAGGATACAGTAGTATTTATTCTCAGCAAAAATGTACAATTTACTGTTTTACTTTTATTTAAATCTTGTCTAAAGCAATATAATTTCTTACAATCGGTATTTGTATTGCAGACACAGACCCGCGTGTTCTAGAAAAGCAGGAACTACAACAACCAACATATGTGGCATTAAGTTACATCAACAGGTACGTTTTATCTATCTGTCTATCTGTTTGTCTATGTATGTTATTTAAGGAGCTGTATCTTACTTTACAGATAGTTTATATTCTATAAGCGGGAGGGGAGAATTCTACTTTTATTTTTAAAGAAGTAATATTTGTGAGGTGCGTGTTTAATGTATGTGTATGTTTGTGGCAACTTTCACAGTGAGCTGACCTTTAAAATAAAAAATGAATTTAACAATATTGCTCCCAATATGCATTCAGCAGAAGGGTTCAATGCTGGGATTTGCTTATGCAGCATCAATTATACATGCAAAAAGAAAACAAAATAAGTAGTTGTCCAAAGAGCTAAAACCTAAAAATAAAGGTCTGATTTTTAGGAGGTCCTAAAACTGCTGCTGGCTATTGATGAATAAGTTTCACATTAAAAATAAGTTTATTTTAGATGTGTATAGTGGTAGGAACTGTCCAATGGATGGAAAACTGAAATGGTGAGAACTTTTGGACTTATTAGAAGGTTTATGTGATGATTGAAGAGGATAGACATAGGTCTTCGGCTGATATTTAGGGGATATTGAAACTGAATATAAAGCTATAGTTATTTCTGCATTGCGACTTTTGTAGGTTACAAATTTTTTATTAATTTCTAAAATATGGAGAGCCAGTTTTGGGATTGGCCCCTAATTAGTAGACTGCAGTAGTCAAGAAAGAAATTGGCGGTGTCTTGGACAAATAGATGATAACTCCAAGAGATGTTTCGTGTATAGAAGTGTCAGTATTTTGCAAATGATCTTGCAAGTAAAAGAGAGTTTTGATTCTAGTGTAGCTTCATGACAGCAAGCATTGGGTGTCTTTTCTATTACATGTTAATAGCATGTTCATTTGCCATCGTAATCCAGGCATAGCCCCTACTGACTGATGGGTATGCCAACGGACGCATCTTTCCTCTTAACCACAGCTTTTAGATGGTGTTAAGCTGTAAAACCAGATGAAACACAGCTACAAACTCAGTCTGTGGGACATTTTACATTTAAATGCCTGTCTGTTGACACCAGTATGGATATCTATCTCATAATGTTAACACAAGTCTATATATTACTATATATTACTAGGTACGCATTAGTCTTTGTAATTTCTGTGAAGTGAGAGGCTATATTATATTTAGGCATTACATACCTGGTGCAAAGTGCAAACAACCCTTGACTCTGTTCCTTGACATGCTGCTTTCCACAAATATTATTACCCAAGTATTTCTGGTATCCCTGTATCAAATGATCACTGTAACATACCTTTGGAGTGGTGTCAGAGCTTCATGGGATCTTTCCCATGTCAACACATATTAGATGACATTTCTACTACATCCAGGATGACTCAATAGTCATCAAATTAAGGAGCTCTTTTAATCCTATCTTTCCATCTGTAATACAAGATTTGTACAATGATAATATTAAATGGTTAAGAAAATATAGAACATTTGTATGCTATGAGTTGGAAATCTTCTTGTCAGTAGTATAGGTAAGGAACCACTTTCATTAAACATAACTACAAAAAGGGTAACAAAAAAAAATCACGTCTTTGATAGGAGTTAGACTGAACTGAGGGAGAAAGTGATGGATCAAAGCCACTCATCTCTCAACAGATAATAACTTCTTCTTCCTCCTTTTTAGGATTGTGGTGACTATACTCATGTGTTTTTATTCACGAACAAGAATCTTTTCTTTCTGCTGTCTGAGTTTTCAATGGAAATAGCACAAGACAAATTCAAACAATATGTGCAGAAATGATTCCTGCAATATGAATAGGGAAATGCCTCATGTTCCTGAGAGATTTATGTATATAACTTTATTTTCTCCCTTATTATGATATATTGAGTTTACCAAAAAGTATCTTTCTTGAAACTGATAAAACACTTGGCTCTTTTTCATCTCAGTAGTAAAGATCAAAAAAGGTAAATTGGGAGTGAATAAGAAAATGTTACAAAACTGTTATAGCTACAATGAGTTATTTTATCAGTTTATGAAGACCACATGCTAAATTCTTTGTGCTCTTGATAAGAGCATTGAAAGTTAACCACTTTTTTAAACAATTGAAAGACAAAAATTACACTTTAATCCTACTTGTCTATAGGACAAACTTGTCTATAAGGAAAAAAGTTTTTCGATACACACCCATATATACACAAACACACACACAATATATATTTATTTCTCTTTTTATATGTAGTGTTCATCTTTTGCATTGCTGGACAAAAGAAATGTTCATATAAAGGAAAACTATAGCTTTTAACGAAATATCCACTTAAGTGTTTTTACCACTATATAATCTATTAAAATAAGTGATTCATGGTCATGTTTGCCAGTGAGTTCAGTGTGGTGTTATGCTTTGTTTATGAACTTATTAAATAATTTCATCTTTGTTCTGAATATATTTACATACTTCATTAAAAAAAAAAGTCAGATCTAGAAAGTATTATTTCCACATGTGCAGAGTATAAACCTTGTGCCACCTCTCCTTTACCATCTATAAGTAACCAGCTGCTACTGTCATGTTTTGGTTTCATAAAACGTTGAACCTTTAGGAGACACTTTCTAAGGTTGTTGATCCAGCAGGCATTACTGACACTCAGTGAATTTCCTGCTTGTTCACTTTAGTGTGTCTTATTAAATTCTAAATACTTATATACTGGATGCTGTACTCTAAGGTAATAATAATAAAAAAATAATAAAGAGAAAAAACTTCTGGTTCCGACAGCTATAAACAAAAAGCACAATGAAAATAAAAGAAAGAAATAAGCCTGTATACCCCACAGCAAACAAGTTTGGACCAAGTCACACTCAATAATATTTATTAAAAGGCAAAATAGCCCAATTAGATTACGCTGCATTTAAAAAAACAAAAAAAAAAAAAACAGATATATAATAATGACAAAAAGGCTATACATAAATAAAGCAATACTGCTTAAATGCCACTCCTAATAAACTAGCAATATTCATTACAGTCAAGGATGCCTAAAATATAGATCATTTTGCAAAGGTTAGGTAAGCAAGTCCTGTATAAAAAATACCTAATATTAGGAGATAAGCATTTAAAGCCATATATGAAATGTACTTAGACAGCCTTTTCATGTCTATACATAGTCTGTGACGCTAACGTAGAACACACAGGAGATTAAGTATCAGAATCACACATGTGAATGGTCTATTCATAACCAATAACTCAATTTCACATGAACCATTGAGGATACATCTGTTTCAGCAGCACAGTAAATGTCTATACAAAGGAAGATTACCCACTTTGAAGAACACAACCCTCCTATACAGGACGAAATTAATCTCACAGAAAGACTGCATACGGAAGCTGTAGAAGGCTGTCAATCTCTGGTAGACGCCAGTTATTAGGAAGAGTGGACCAGGCGTGATTGCTTAACACCTCTTTGTCACTATTATGTATTTGTCAAGTACGAATTGCAGTGTTATCTAATTGGGCTATTTTGCCTTTTAATAAATATTTTTTTGAGAGTGATTTTTCTTATTAAATTATAAACCCCAATGTAGTATGATTGGGGATTTTCGCAGAAATGTATCGGGCGGGGTGGGGGGTGGGGGGCTTTTGCATTTGCATATAATGTACTAAACATCAAATATAGCTGTGTAATCAGGTTAAAGAGCTTTCAGTCTAACAGCTACCTTCACTACCCCTGCACATCCTGCACCTAATTGGCCACATAATTAGTGCACCTCACATTGTAGCCATGTTACCCAACCTAGGATCTGTATTGGAGAAAAAAGCCTCATCTATTTCTTTCCCTCCGTTATTCTTCCTTTTTGTAAAGTTGCACAATTACTTTATTTTTACTGTGCGTGTGCTTTTAGTAAAGCCGAATGCTGTCAATGAGAGCAGGTTGTCTGTTTTGCTTTAATCAGAGAATCAATGCAAGGTAACCCTTCTTTTTTTAACTTTTCCCTCTTATCTATGTTCTGTCTCTTCTACATTATTGCAGCAGTGGGTTCCACTCCACTTTATATTGAGAAGTTTGTAGCCAAATAGATGGCATTGGAATCTTTGAAGCTGTCAATTAAATCTATTCAATTTTTTTGTTCATGTATAATGGACGTTTTCTATTGGGGAGAGTTTGGTATATGCGGTTACTTTACAGAATGCTCACATGCATTTAGGATCTGATGACATATTTGCTTCATGCTTTCACTCACATAGTCAACACCAAGAGGTAAAAGGATAAAATAGAAAGCCTCATAGTGTAACCCTACAGAACCAGGATTGAATTAAATAAATAAAATAGCACTCACAAGACAAGAAAATCACAAAGGTGTTCAAAAACCCACAGCATTACTTTAGATTCCAAATTTTACTATATGAGATTAGTATATTCTTTAATATATAATATACCATTGCCATTGGTTGAATGATGCACCATGACCAAATGGTGGAGGTATTCATGTCATTCTCTCCCTTCCGTATTACAGTTATTACCAAAGTTACCATACTAAGGGGGATTACTGTATCAAACACCTGACTAATCTCCTAAACAATAAAGCATTTGGAGGCTCTTTAGAAACAATTTTGATATATCAACCATACAGTTCAAATAGTACATTTGAATCATGATTCCCTTGAAATGTTTTTATTTAATGATTCAGACAGAACATGTGATTTTAAACAACATTCCAAATTACTTCTATGAGCTAATTTGTTTTATTTTCTTGTTATCCTTTGTTGAAAGGCTCAGAAGCTACTGATTGGTGGCTGCACTTACTGTATATGCTTCATGTTATTGGCTCACCTGATGTGTTCAGCAAGATCCCAGTAGTGCATTAATACTTTTTCAACAAAAGATACCAAGGGAATAAGCAAATTAGATGATAGAAGTAAATTGGAAAGTTAATTGAAATTGTATGCTCCATCTGAATCATGAAAGAAAAATGTTGGGTTTCATGTCCCATTTATTTAAAGTGTATAAGGATTAATATTCAAATATTATTTGGATATTGAAATGTTACATTTGATATAGGAAAAGTTTTCATTAATTTCCAAAGAACAAATGTCAAATCATCAAGCATTCAAAAATTTGATTAGATTAAACAAATGTGCCTTGCATTAATTATTTAAATGCCAACACATTTAGCCATTAGTACAGTTGTGCTATGAACTTTAGACTCTTAATAAATAATTGCTGCAAATATATGTCTGTGAAAGAAACCTGTCTGTACTCCAGGGATGGTTTACATATCAGTAAAAATGTATGTCATCTTCAAATTAAAGTTTCTAGGTAAAAACATATAAGGAATTGTATTGACTTTAGAGAAGAGGTCCCAATATCCAGTACTGTGATATAATCGTCCATAGTGTCCCTAAGGATCCATACACAATACAGAAAAAGGCTGTGTTTGAAAATCCATGTACTTAAAGTACATTCTACCAAACTCTAAACAAGACGCAATCAACTAACTAAAGCTCAATTTAAGATTATTGGGCTATTCTACTGTTTCTTGAAGACCCTTATAACTCAGACTATAGTTGACTATAGTACTCCGTTCAAGCACCAACTTATGATACAACTCGGTGTAAACTTTCTTTCTAGTATTAATAAATCCAAAATATGTATTTGTTTCATGAAGTCTACATACACCACAGTAACAATAGACCCTCTTGAAATTTTCTTCAAAATGATCTTGGTCCATTTGTCCATAATGATAAAATATGTAAAAGCCAATTGTTTTATGTGGAATATTAGCAAATGACGCTTTGACATGGTCCACCATTAAAGTAAAACTTCCTTGAAAGCCCCCATTGAGCCTATGGGGCCTATTTATGAAAGGCCTGTCGGACATGATCTGACATTGCAGATCATGTCCGACAGACCTGGCTGAATGCGGAGAGCAATACACTCTCCGCCCCCTGCAGATTCGCGGCCAATTGGCCGCTAGCAAGGGGTGTAAATCAACCCAATCGTATTCGATCGGGTTGAATTGCAGCGATGTCTGTCCGCCTCCTCAGAACAGGAGGACAGGTTATGGAGCAGCAGTCTTTATACCGCTGCTTCATAACTGGTGTTTCTGGCGAGCCTGCAGAAACACGAGGCTTCAAGCTCCATACGGAGCTTGATAGATAGGTCCCTATATCTTATTATCTGAGGTCAATACTACAACTTCAATATTTTGAATCTGGCATTGGTGTCATAACTTCTGGGACCTTGATCTTATGAGACAAAGAGTTGCTTGGAATTATACATGTCCATTGACATTTCAAGATCCAACTTTATCTGCCTTTGTTCAGGGCAAATTCACTCTCAATCCAGTAATCCAGTTTTCTCCAGGTTGTCAAGTTTTGTTAAAAAAAAAAGGATTAGTCTTTAACTATTAATTCCCCCATAGAATCTTAACGTGTTGCTTTATGTTCCTCCGGCTCCTTTATGTGTTAAACAACCTGGAATATTGCCTTTTACATTGCAGCTTGTTTGTGTAGGAAGGTTTCAGAAATAATTGCTGTCTGTAAATTCCTTTACTGATTTTAACCAAGATTAAGTGGTTGTTCCTATATGGGTTTTTCTGTCTAAGGTAATTTCTAAAAGATCAATAAATCATGAGATTATCAAGCACTATTTTAGCTTTAAGGCAATGAACAGTAAGAAAAATGTACAGCATAAATAAAAGACCTTTATTTCTTGGCTACGGAATCATTCCTGAAAAACAAAGTCTGTATTTTCTCCTCTGTTTTAAGTAATGTGTATATACATTACAAATACAGTTTGCTGACTCGGTTTTACCTCATTGTATAGTTTTGAGTAACTGACATGCTTATAAAATACATCTCTGTTTACTGATTAAACATCACATGGCAAACCTCCCTGCATTCTGTGTGTGGTGTGCAAGTGTCCTAGGTCAAAATACTTCAGTTATTTTACACAATGTCCAACTTTTTTATACGAGGGGCCACATTAGAATTGTTTTCACTTGTTGGAAATTTTAGAAACGTTGTTAATCACAACACAATATACACTACTACTGTATATAAACTAACCCGAAAAAGACTAATAAATACAAAAGCATACACATAAACACAAACATTATACATTACCAAAATATATAGATCTAAAGTATTGCTCATTTGAATGTGGGTGTGTGTATATGCGTTTGTGTGTGTGCAAGCTTGCGCATGTTTATTGAGAAAGGAGAAAATATATCAGTATGGCTTATCAGTTAGAGAAAAAGAGAGAAGAGGACAAATCTAGGGCCAGATTATAAATTGAGTGCAAAATATCGCTTCAAGCGAAAGTTAGTAATAGCAGCACATGCAAATCTGCACTGGTATTACGAGTTAGGTGCAATGCGAACACGGCATCGCGTTCACATTGCATGGAAGCATTGTGCTCACGGGATACGGCATGAGAACTAGCACAGCAAAGGGGCTAAGTCGCGCAGCAAATGTAAACATATATTTATGTCTTACTATTTATATATGCCATTGTGTGGCCCCTGTGCCTTAGTGTGGACATCCACAAGCTATTTACACATTCTTTGTAAGCATTATTATATATTAATCTGGAACAAGATGGGTGCAGAGCAATTTAAGTGAAAAATTAGTAATTGTATTTCTTTGTATTGTTCCTTCCTCCCCAATGAAATTCATCTCTGTTACAGTTTTTACGTATTAAACTAATACACTACCTTTCTGTAGAAGAAAGTGAAAGAACCATTAGAAATCTGCAGTTTTAAAAAGTGCACTCTATAGTTCTATTTTTATGAAGATATTGTAAAAAAACAGCTAATTTATGTTCTACCTGGTTATTAAATATATGGCCTTGGATAGATCTTAGTTTGTTTTGGGGGAGCCCCAACCTACACTAACTTCTGAAAGTTTAATTAGTTAATACCCAAAGGCTATGGTTGAAATCTGTTTCAGCTCAAGTAAAGTCTCATTTAAGCTTGATAGTAAAAATAATATCTTTCCATTTTAACATGTGTTTTAATATAAATTTTCATCCTACACAATAGCCAGACTTAAATTAAGCAAAACAAAGTCTAAGAGTTAAATAAACATTGCACCGATATATTGCTTAAAAAAATGGATAAAAATGCAATTAAACCTCTGTAATTACTATGATTCAGAACTGTAATACACCCTTCATTTTTAGTGAATATGCGTCAGTAAAAGCTGAAAAGGCTTTAAGTATTTCACAATGATTTAAACAGGTAATGGAACTCGGGTCCTTTAGAGTTACCATCCATTCAAACAATAACAGTTTTTTTTTTAATATAATGATTCCTTAAAGGGACATTTTATTAAATAGCTACTAGAGTAGAAATCCCTTAACTGCCATTCCTAACTAATTAAAGGACATGATAACCCAAAATTTTCTTAAATTCATATAGAGCATAGAATTTTAAACAAGTTTCCAATTTACTTATTTTATCAAATTTGCTTCAGTCTTTTATAATCCTTTGTTGAAGGAGCATCTATGCACTAACGGGAGCTAGCTGAACACTATGGGGTCTATTTAATAAGGTGCGAGCGGACATGATGCGATATTGCGCATCATGTCCGCCGCATATCGATAAACGCAGACAGCATACGCAGTCGGTATTTATCATTGCACCAGCAGTTCTTGTAAACTGCTGGTGCAACGCCGTCCCCTGCTAGCAGGGGGTGTCAATCAACCCGATTGGGTGAGCCAATAGCAACGTATATATTTGTGCAGCTACTAATCAGCAGTTAGCTTTCTGTAGTGCATTACCACTCCTGAGCCCACCGTGGTATGCTTTTGAACAAAGGATACCAAATGAATGAAGCAAATTAGATAATAGAAGTACATTGGAAATTTGTTTAAACTTGCATGTTATGTATGAATCATAAAAGTTTAAATTTGCCTTTACTGTACCTTTAAGCAAGTTTGATTTTATTGTGCGATTTTGGCAGAGACGTGGTATGCAATCTCTCAGCATGACATAGCACTGGTAGTACAAAAGTAAAATAAATATTTGTTAATTTATATGGCTTTCAGGCTGCTGACAGGTGGTTGTGTAATGATTCAAGCAGTCTTTTTAGGTGAGTGTAGCTTGTTTTAAAACAAGAAAGGAACAGTAAAGTCAAAATTAAAATTAAATGGATTGAATGGGATATGGAATTTTCTTCTGTTAAGTGTGATCAGTCCACGGGTCATCATTACTTCTGGGATATTACTCCTCCCCAACAGGAAGTGCAAGAGGATTCACCCAGCAGAGCTGCATATAGCTCCTCCCCTCTACGTCACTCCCAGTCATTCTCTTGCACCCAACGACTAGATAGGATGTGTGAGAGGACTATGGTGATTATACTTAGTTTTATATCTTCAATCAAAAGTTTGTTATTTTAAAATAGCACCGGAGTGTGTTATTATCTCTCTGGCAGAGTTTGAAGAAGAATCTACCAGAGTTTTTGTTATGATTTTAGCCGGAGTAGTTAAGATCATATTGCTGTTTCTCGGCCATCTGAGGAGAGGTAAACTTCAGATCAGGGGACAGCGGGCAGATGAATCTGCATAGAGGTATGTAGCAGTTTTTATTTTCTGACAATGGAATTGATGAGAAAATCCTGCCATACCGATATAATGTCATGTATGTATACTTTACACTTCAGTATTCTGGGGAATGGTACTTCACTAGAATTACACTGTAAGAAATACATAAAGCTGTTTAATAACTAGAGATTATGTTTAACGTTTTTGCTGGAATGTAAAATCGTTTTCATTTGCTGAGGTACTGAGTGAATAAATGTTTGGGCACTATTTTTCCACTTGGCAGTTGCTTAATCTGTTTTCTGACAGTTTCTGTTCTCCCTCACTGCTGTGTGTGAGGGGGAGGGGCCGTTTTTTGGCGCTTTTACTATGCATCAAATATTTCAGTCAGCAACTCATTGTATTCCCTGCATGATCCGGTTCATCTCTACAGAGCTCAGGGGTCTTCAAAACTTATTTTGAGGGAGGTAATTTCTCTCAGCAGAGCTGTGAGAATTATAGTTTGACTGAGATAAAAAACGTTTATTCTGTAATTTGTTTCCTGCTTTCAGAATTTGTTATCTTTGCTAATGGGATTAAACCTTTGCTAAAGTTGTGTTGTTTACAAGGATTGAGGCTATAACTGTTTCAATTTATTAATTTTCAACTGTCATAGATCTTCTGTGCTTCTTAAAGGCACAGTACGTTTTAATATTATTCTAATTGAATTGTATTTCCAAGTTGCAAGTTTATTTGCTAGTGTGTTAAACATGTCTGATTCAGAGGATGATACCTGTGTCATTTGTTGCAATGCCAAAGTGGAGCCCAATAGAAATTTATGTACTAACTGTATTGATGCTACTTTAAATAAAAATCAATCTGTACAAATTGAACAAATTTCACCAAACAACGAGGGGAGAGTTATGCCGACTAACTCGCCTCACGTGTCAGTACCTACATCTCCCGCTCAGAGGGAGGTGCGTGATATTGTAGCGCCGAGTACATCTGGGCGGCCATTACAAATCACATTACAGGATATGGCTACTGTTATGACTGAGGTTTTGGCTAAATTACCAGAACTAAGAGGTAAGCGTGATCACTCTGGGGTGAGAACAGAGTGCGCTGATAATATTAGGGCCATGTCAGACACTGCGTCACAGGTGGCAGAACATGAGGACGGAGAACTTCATTCTGTGGGTGACGGTTCTGATCCAAACAGACTGGATTCAGATATTTCAAATTTTAAATTTAAACTGGAAAACCTCCGTGTATTACTAGGGGAGGTGTAAGCGGCTCTGAATGATTAACACAGTTGCAATACCAGAGAAAATGTGTAGGTTGGATAAATATTTTGCGGTACCGACGAGTACTGAGGTTTTTCCTATACCTAAGAGACTTACTGAAATTGTTACTAAGGAGTGGGATAGACCCGGTGTGCCGTTCTCACCCCCTCCGATATTTAGAAAAATGTTTCCAATAGACGCCACCACAAGGGACTTATGGCAAACGGTCCCTAAGGTGGAGGGAGCAGTTTCTACCTTAGCTAAGCGTACCACTATCCCGGTGGAGGATAGCTGTGCTTTTTCAGATCCAATGGATAAAAAGTTAGAGGGTTACCTTAAGAAAATGTTTGTTCAACAAGGTTTTATATTGCAACCCCTTGCATGCATTGCGCCGATCACGGCTGCAGCGGCATTCTGGATTGAGTCTCTGGAAGAGAACATTGGTTCAGCTACTCTGGACGACATTACGGACAGGCTTAGAGTCCTTAAACTAGCTAATTCATTCATTTCGGAGGCCGTAGTACATCTTACTAAACTTACGGCGAAGAATTCAGGATTCGCCATTCAGGCACGCAGGGCGCTGTGGCTAAAATCCTGGTCAGCTGATGTTACTTCTAAGTCTAAATTGCTTAATATACCTTTCAAAGGGCAGACCTTATTCGGGCCCGGGTTGAAAGAGATTATCGCTGACATTACAGGAGGTAAAGGCCATGCCCTGCCTCAGGACAAAGCCAAAGCCAAGACTAGACAGTCTAATTTTCGTTCCTTTCGTAATTTCAAAGCAGGAGCAGCGTCAACTTCCTCTGCACCAAAACAGGAAGGAGCTGTTGCTCGCTACAGACAAGGCTGGAAACCTAACCAGTCCTGGAACAAGGGCAAGCAGACTAGGAAACCTGCTGCTGCCCCTAAAACAGCATGAATTGAGGGCCCCCGATCCGGGATCGGATCTAGTGGGGGGCAGACTTTCTCTCTTCGCCCAGGCTTGGGCAAGAGATGTTCAGGATCCCTGGGCGCTAGAGATAATATCTCAGGGATACCTTCTGGACTTCAAATACTCTCCTCCAAGAGAGAGATTTCATCTGTCAAGATTGTCAACAGTCCAGACAAAGAAAGAGGCGTTTCTACGCTGCGTACAAGAGCTCTTGTTAATGGGAGTAATCCATCCAGTTCCACGATCAGAACAGGGACAGGGGTTTTACTCAAATCTGTTTGTGGTTCCCAAAAAAGAGGGAACTTTCAGACCAATCCTGGACTTAAAGATCCTAAACAAATTCCTAAGAGTTCCATCGTTCAAGATGGAGACTATTCGGACAATTTTACCTATGATCCAAGAAGGTCAGTACATGACCACTGTAGATTTAAAAGATGCTTACCTTCACATACCGATTCACAAAGATCATTATCGGTACCTAAGGTTTGCCTTCCTAGACAGGCATTACCAGTTTGTGGCTCTTCCATTCGGATTGGCTACAGCTCCAAGAATCTTCACAAAGGTTCCGGGTGCTCTTCTGGCGGTACTAAGACCGCGGGGAATCTCGGTAGCTCCATACCTAGACGACATTCTGATACAAGCTTCAAGCTTTCAAACTGCCAAGTCTCATACAGAGTTAGTGCTGGCATTTCTAAGGTCACATGGATGGAAGGTGAACGAAAAGAAAAGTTCACTCGTTCCACTCACAAGAGTTCCCTTCCTGGGGACTCTTATAGATTCTGTAGAAATGAAGATTTACCTGACAGAGGACAGGCTAACAAGACTTCAAAGTGCTTGCCGCACCCTTCATTCCATTCAACACCCGTCAGTGGCTCAATGCATGGAGGTAATCGGCTTAATGGTAGCGGCAATGGACCCTTTGCACGCTTACACCTCAGACCACTGCAACTGTGCATGCTAAGTCAGTGGAATGGGGATTACTCAGACTTATCCCCTTCTCTGAATCTGGATCAAGAGACCAGAAATTCTCTTCTATGGTGGCTTTCTCGGCCACATCTGTCCAGGGGGTTGCCATTCAGCAGACCAGACTGGACAATTGTAACAACAGACGCCAGCCTTCTAGGTTGGGGTGCCGTCTGGAATTCTCTGAAGGCTCAGGGACAATGGAGTCAGGAGGAGAGTCTCCTGCCAATAAACATTCTGGAATTGAGAGCAGTTCTCAATGCCCTCCTGGCTTGGCCCCAGTTGACAACTCGGGGGTTCATCAGGTTTCAGTCGGACAACATCACGACTGTAGCTTACATCAACCATCAGGGAGGGACAAGAAGCTCCCTAGCTATGATGGAAGTATCAAAGATAATTCGCTGGGCAGAGTCTCACTCTTGCCACCTGTCAGCAATCCACATCCCGGGAGTGGAGAACTGGGAGGCGGATTTCTTAAGTCGTCAGACTTTTCATCCGGGGGAGTGGGAACTTCATCCGGAGGTCTTTGCCCAAATACTTCGACGTTGGGGCAAACCAGAGATAGATCTCATGGCGTCTCGACAGAACGCCAAGCTTCCTCGTTACGGGTCCAGATCCAGGGATCCAGGAGCAGTCCTGATAGATGCTCTGACAGCACCTTGGGACTTCAGGATGGCTTACGTGTTTCCACCCTTCCCGTTGCTTCCTCGATTGATTGCCAGAATCAAACAAGAGAGAGCATCAGTGATTCTAATAGCACCTGCGTGGCCACGCAGGACTTGGTATGCAGACCTGGTGGACATGTCATCCTGTCCACCTTGGTCTCTACCTCTGAAACAGGACCTTCTGATACAGGGTCCCTTCAAACATCAAAATCTAACTTCTCTGAAGCTGACTGCTTGGAAATTGAACGCTTGATTTTATCAAGACGTGGGTTTTCTGAGTCAGTTATTGATACCTTAATACAGGCTAGGAAACCTGTTACCAGAAAGATTTACCATAAGATATGGCGTAAATACCTATATTGGTGTGAATCCAAAGGTTACTCTTGGAGTAAGGTTAGGATTCCTAGGATATTGTCTTTTCTACAAGAAGGTTTAGAAAAGGGTTTATCTGCTAGTTCTTTAAAGGGACAGATCTCAGCTCTGTCCATTCTGTTACACAAACGTCTGTCAGAAGTTCCTGACGTCCAGGCTTTTTGTCAGGCTTTGGCCAGGATTAAGCCTGTGTTTAAAACTGTTGCTCCACCATGGAGTTTAAACCTTGTTCTTAATGTTTTACAGGGCGTTCCGTTTGAACCCCTTCATTCCATTGATATAAAGTTGTTATCTTGGAAAGTTCTATTTTTAATGGCTATTTCCTCGGCTCGAAGAGTCTCTGAATTATCAGCCTTACATTGTGATTCTCCTTATTTGATTTTTCATTCGGATAAGGTAGTCCTGCGTACTAAACCTGGGTTCTTACCTAAGGTAGTTACTAACAGGAATATCAATCAAGAGATTGTTGTTCCTTCTTTATGCCCAAATCCTTCTTCAAAGAAGGAACGTCTACTGCACAACCTGGATGTAGTCCGTGCTCTAAAATTTTACTTACAGGCAACTAAGGAATTTCGACAAACGTCTTCTCTGTTTGTCATTTACTCTGGGCAGAGGAGAGGTCAAAAAGCTTCCGCTACCTCTCTTTCTTTTTGGCTTCGTAGCATAATTCGTTTAGCTTATGAGACTGCTGGACAGCAGCCTCCTGAAAGAATTACAGCTCATTCTACTAGAGCTGTGGCTTCCACTTGGGCCTTCAAGAATGAGGCCTCTGTTGAACAGATTTGCAAGGCTGCAACTTGGTCTTCGCTTCATACTTTTTCCAAATTTTACAAATTTGACACTTTTGCTTCATCGGAGGCTATTTTTGGGAGAAAGGTTCTTCAGGCAGTGGTTCCTTCTGTATAAAGAGCCTGCCTATCCCTCCCGTCATCCGTGTACTTTTGCTTTGGTATTGGTATCCCAGAAGTAATGATGACCCGTGGACTGATCACACTTAACAGAAGAAAACATAATTTATGCTTACCTGATAAATTCCTTTCTTCTGTAGTGTGATCAGTCCACGGCCCGCCCGGTTTTTAAGGCAGGTAAATATTTTTTAATTTATACTCCAGTCACCACTTCACCCTTGGCTTTTCCTTTCTCGTTGGTCCTTGGTCGAATGACTGGGAGTGACGTAGAGGGGAGGAGCTATATGCAGCTCTGCTGGGTGAATCCTCTTGCACTTCCTGTTGGGGAGGAGTAATATCCCAGAAGTAATGATGACCCGTGGACTGATCACACTACAGAAGAAAGGAATTTATCAGGTACGCATAAATTATGTTTTTTTTTCCTCCAATTGACATCCATAATTACCTTTGCTTAGCTCTCTTGGTATCCTTTGTTAAAGAGTAATCCTAATTGTGCTCAGGAGCATGCATGTGTCTTTAGCCATCTGGTAGCAGTGTTTGTTTATAGCTTGGGAGCGTGCACATGTCTAGCAGTTTATGGCAGTAGTGTTTGCAACTATCTGCCTACCAAGAGAACAAAGCAAATTTGATAGAAGTAAATTGTAATGTTGTTTAATACTACAAGCTCTATCTAAATCATACACATTTCATTTTTACTTTACTCTCCCTATAATGAAGTCATTTATAAAAACAGACAGGTCTAACATATTAAATACAGTATTACCAAGATGTTTGCTTTCACAATTCTGATGCAATTTGTAATAGCCATTCACCTATGTTGTCCGCATGAAATAATGGTTATTTGACAGTTGTGCTCATGTATAATGTATAGCATTAAATTACAAGGACAAAAAGTTATGATATAGTTTAAAAAAAGATTTAGGGGCCTATTTGTCATATGTCTGTCGGACCTGATCTGACAGTGCGGATCAGGTCCGACAGACATCGCTGAATGCAGAGAGCAATACGCTCTCCGTATTCAGCATTGCACCAGCAGCTCTTGTGAGCTGCTGGTGGAACGCCGCCCCCTGCAGACTCGCGGCCAATTATTTGTGCATAGAATCATGAAAAGTTTCCATTCCCTTACAGATACTAACAAAGTATCCGAATACACATGCCTAAAAGCCAGTGAGATCAGCACACAGTGAGGGTGCCGCAGAGCTTCACTGAAACTATTTTTTAATATAAATTTCTATTAGAGGCCAGCAGATGGCACTGTTACAAATATTTTTTCCCTTGTTCCTCAATGGTGTTTACTCTGTAAGCACCAGCCAGAGCTCCCGCCCTGCAAGTTCTGTGCGTGGCTTGACAGGCAGGAGATGTGCTGCTGCATGGGTGGGATGCAGCAGGGTTAGGTAAATGGAACTGGGATATATGTGAATGTGTGTATATGGGTTTGTTTATATGTTTAAGTGTGTGAATATGTGTGTGTGTGTTTTGAGTGTCAGATCAGTGGAATCAGTATAATTGTAGTGTAAATTCTTATATGTGTGTGTTTATATGTCTATGCGTGTTTATACATGTGTGTGTATTTATACATGTAAATATGTGTGTGTGTGTATATATATATATATATCTATGTTTGTTTATACATGTATGTGTATTTATACATGTACATATGAGTGCATATATATATATATATTTATATATACACAGTCATATGCAAAAGTTTAGGCACCCCTGACAATTTACATGATTTTCATTTATAAATAATTGGGTGTTTGGATCAGCAATTTCATTTTGATCCATCAAATAACTGAAGGACACAGTGCACTTTTGAGGCATCGATAGAAGCCGGTAGCAATTTATAGACTTATATTTTTATGACACAATCATATTCTTATCATTGTCTATTGTTTAAGAAAATGAGTAACTCACGATAGTTAGGTAAAATTAATAGGGTTAAAGTGTCAGTATTTATATAAAAATATTCAGTAGTGCTCTCCAAATAATATATCAGCTTATGGCATGGTTATAACACAATATATTTAAATAATTATCCTTTAAAATAAACCCTCAATCAATATGCATCTGCTAGGAACCATAAAATTAATATAAATACCTGAATTCTTTTATTTAGTTAATATCCATGAACATTTTGAAATATATTTGTAATATCAGAATATGAAACACTATTATACACGTTAAAAACAACTATTAACACTGAGTGCAATTATTACTTATTTCTGTTGGTCTATCATGGAATTATTTCTAAATCTCATTGTAATATTTCAATCTTTTATTCACCAAACTTTGTTTCCAAACCTCTCCTCCCACCTTCTGTGCTTCAAACCACTCTTCCCCCCTAAACATTCTCACCAGGCATGTTTACCCTTCTTTCTCTCTCCACAGACTCACACCTCACACCAGCACAGCCATTCTACAAGCATATCATCAGACTACAGAGATTTGCACGCACTAGCCCTCCAGTCCCTTCCCAGCACCAACCCACCCTAGTGTTCACTTTAATATATACACACACCTTCTAACAGTAATTATGTGCAACTGTCACTAATAATCCAGAATAGAGAAACCAATTCAGACTCACAGCCTCTGTACTGACATTTTACCACATTCTTTTACACTTTTCAAAACCTCTTTTGCTCAGTCACCAAACACTTTTTTCCCTATGTCATCACTCACTCTCAATTCACTCTGCCTTATATCAGACTTATTTCCATTCTCCCTCACCTTCTGTGTCCATTCCCTCTCCTTTAGATTGTAAGCTTGAGAGCCTCTCTACCTGTAGGCCACTTTGTATTTAAAGTGAACTACTACTGATTGTGCTCAAGGGCAGAGCATTCCTCTCCTTCTGTATAACTCAATTATTGCACCTACAACTGTAATGTACCCCAATATTGTACTTGTTTGTGTATTTAATGCATCCCTGTAATGTTTTTATTCTTTGTATAGCGCTGCGTAACCTGCTGACGCTTTATAAATAAATGATAATAAATATTAAGATATGCTATCCTTCTTACGAAGCCCAGAAAAATTTACCTTTAAAACCAGCCTTTCATTCAGAGCTGCATTTAAAATATTACAATGATACTTAAAGTAGCAGCTACAAACATTCAGCAATATGATTTACAGTGCTATTTTAAACAATAGTACAATATACACTTCTATTAAAACATCAGAAATTGTATATATTATTTATGCAAAAAAAAGAAAATTCTGAATTATAACTATATATTTTTACAGATAAAACAATTTAGCAGCAAGGATTAGTTTAACCATATACAGGCTGAAAATAAGCTAAAATATAAACTGCTTTTTAACTCTATTAAATACAAATTGACTGTGTTCTCGCCAGTAACCCTTGTTTCAAATTTAAAAGAAATTTAGAACAATTATACATCACCAAATTGAACCAATTCGTAGCGGTCTTTAGGTCATCTCATTCGAAGGAATGTTATTGCATATATCAAGGTAAAGTTATCAGCTCTTTGCTTAGTGAAATGTTCCCAAGGGTGGCAGCCAAAATCAGATCACTAGCCTCAGCAAGTTTTTGAATAACTGTGTCTTGTGCATTCACTACTCCTATTATATAATCATTGATGACCTGTTTCGTTTACGCCCTTTTTCCTTGTCCCTTCTGATTGGTTCACCCTGTGAATGTAGGTTGCCAAGGAGATGCATTCTTTCACAGCCAATCGTCTCCTGGCTGCAATATCTGCATCCGTCCATCGGGGGCCACATGACACACAAAACAAATACACCTAACCATTTCTAAACATTTGAAAGATATTATTTCTTTAAAATATGTAATAATTGCCATAATTTCTTGAATTAGTAGGTTATATGTATTGTATGCATTGTATTATATCACATTTTTTATTCTGATCAATTTGACATGAAACACAGTATGCCCTTAACATTATATTATATTAAAGCAATTTAATACTGCTAATTATTTTGAAATTAGTGGCAATTAATATCTGTTATACATTCATTTACACAAATACAGCATGTTTCATATTTCTGTGCATTTCTTCCTGGATATATGAATCTTGTATGAGTAGATCTGAAACAAAAATAAGTGTCGTTAATTATTTCTTTCCAGGTCCACAAATATCTATTCATATTCTTAAAAGCACAGAGGCACTTTCATTCATCAAAGTTTAGAAAGCAGCCGTTTGGTTAAAAACTTACCTCTGTTCTTTCCACAGCCAGAGCAGCTTCCCCCACCCGGAGTTCCTCTCTTCACATGTAATCAATGACTAATCCGGCTTCCTCCAATCACAGCATGGCCTCAGGCAATGACTCCCCTGGGGGAAAGCCGTGATTGGAGGAAGCCGGATTAGTCATTGATGACGTGTGAAGAGAGGATCTCTGGGTGGGGGAAGCTGCTTTGGCTGTGAGAAGAACAGAGGTAAGTTTTTAACCAAACGGCTGCTTTCTAAACTTTGATGAATGAAAGTGCCCCTGTTTTTAATAGTATTTTTAAAAAACAAACTTTCATTCATCAAAGTTTATCTTCACTTTAAAATGTATATTCATATATATATTTATATATATATTTATGTGTTAATATGTGTATATACACATCTAAACACATATATATATTTTTAATTTGCTGCCCAATGCTGCACGAATTGCTCCGCTAGGTGCTTTGCTGTGTCTGATAGCATGTGAACGAGGCTCCCATTGGAGCCTATGGAAATGCACTCACATGAGTGCAAGGCTTCTTGGCAATGCAAAGCCGAGCTCGCGTTCGCATTGCGTCTAACTTGTAATACAAGTGCACATTTACGTAAACTGGTATTACTGAGTGGAGTGCAAATATTTTGCTCGCCAAAGTGCAATATTGTGCTCCAATCATACTCTAGGCCTTTACTAGGATTTACATGTTGATTTGAATGTTTCTTTAACTTGATCGTAACATTAAGGCTGCAAAATAGTAAAGCAGTTGCTTGTTCTTTATTAGACCTAACATAAACACGTTATCAAGAATCCTTATTACTACTTACAGGCTGATATATATGGGATTTATGTTTTGCTGGCAGGCTGTGTTTAGTGTGCACACACTCTCTGAAAGGCACATAAAAAATATTTAAACACTGCGGTACCTGTTGTAATTTTTTAGTATTTCCATCAGTTGTGCAGTACTAGACGGCGAAACAGCCCTTGATTTTTGTAGCCCTTTTCTGATAAGGCCATATAATTCATACGTAGTTATCATTTATAAAAATCAATCACTTGAAAAGCTAATTAAGTTTAAAGGTGCAACACATGAAACATCCACATAAAACCAAAGCATTTATAAGAGTTGTATTTATAATCAAGTCGTCAAGGTGCTAAACAGAATTAAGCATTATTCAAAGTGTATTTTAAACACAACATTTTTATATCATATGTTCAGTAAATATGACAAAGCCACATAAGAGAGGTACATAGCTTCCATTCCTTTTATTATGTAGAACATAAATACATATTACTTAAAGGGGCATGAAAGACAGAATTAAAATATACCATTGAGTCTGGGACATTCTTGCCGAGTAATAGTACGAGATCAAGTCTGGTACTCCCATTCCACCCTTACTTCTGTGTTTACACATGTTTTTTTTATTGGTACTTGCTTTCTTTCTCTGCCAAATGAATTTTAGGTTGTAATTTTTTTATTCTATGGAGTTCAGAAACGGGTATTGGAATTGGAAGGGATCTGAATAGGTATAATAATTTTGGTAGTAGGGTCATTTTTGTAGATACAATTCTTCCATAGAAAGATAGTTTCTATTTCAACCATTTAGTGATTAAACTTCTAATAAGTGAGAACATGGGAATGTAGTTTGCCTTATATAGCGTGCTGATATTATTCGGGATATTAATTCCTAAGTATTTGATCGAGTAGTTAACCCATGAGAAGGAAAAGTTGATCTCCAAAAGTTTTTTAGTGTGTATAGGTAGTTTAACCCCTATAGCCTCGCATTTATCGTCATTTATTTTGTAGTTAGAGATATTTCCGAACCTATTTATCAAAGCATATAGTGGGGGGAGGGATAGTAGAGGTTTGGTTAATGACACCCGCGAACAGTGACACCCTATATTCCGAGTCGCCCAAGGGTATTCCAGCAATGTCTGGGTCGTCTCGAATTTTAACTGTCATGGGTTCAATACATAGGGCAAAAAGGAGTGGCGACAATGGACACCCCTGACAGGTGCCATTTCTAATAAAAATGGATTTGGATTGGTAACCTGCTAACTTAATAAAAGCCGTGGGCTTGGAATACAGTTTAAACAACGCGGTATGAAAAGCTCCTCTAATGCCCACTTTGTTCAATACGGCATTCATGTACCCCCAGTTAACTCTATTGAACGCCTTCTCAGCATCCAGAGATAGGAAGAGAGAAGGCGTTCCTCACACTGTGGCCAAATCTATGAGGTCTATAATTTTGCGAGTATTGTCTGGTGCTTCCCTATTTTTTATTAAGCCCACTTGATCAGTATGAATTAGTTTGGTAAGAGGAGCATTGAGTCTATTTGTTAATATTTTTGTAAAGAGTTTCATATCCTGATTTGTTAGTGATATGGGCCGGTAATTACTGCAATGTTGTCTATTTTTTCCAGGTTTCATAATGATCGAGATCCTGGCCATCAAAAGTTATTTTAGGATATCATGGCCTTGCATAATGAAGTTAAATAGCATTATTTCTTTTACAAAGATATGACGAGTCCACGGATTTCATCCTTACTTGTGGGATATTAACCTCCTGTTAACAGGAACTGGCAAAGAGCACCACAGCAGAGCTGTATATATAGCCCCTCCTCTTCCACCCCACCCCCAGTCATTTTTTTTGCCTGTGTTATACTAGGAAGACATGGTAAAGTGAGGTGTTAATTTTAGTTTCTTCAATCAAGAAGTTTTTTTTATTTTAAATAGTACTGGTGCGTACTATTTTCCTTAGGGGGATATGGAAGAAGATTTCTGCTCTGAGGTTTGATGATCTTAGCATTTGTAACTAAGATCCACGCTGGTTCCCACAAGACTTCTGAAGGTAACCATGAGACATCTTCAGTGTGGAGACCGGTTTCATGCTACAAGCCGCATTAAGGTATGTGCAGCCTTTTTTTCTGAGGAGACTTGGTGTATCAGAACTGGCTGGCATTATTTCCCTGTATTGGAATGGGGTAAGCAGTAAAACCTATTTTAATAAGAGGGGTGTTACTGGAGTCCCTATTTTATATTTATCATTAGTTGTTTGGGCCTACTCTGACTTTTGACCTTAAGGGGCGGAGCCTATTTTGGCACAAAAATTTCTTCAGGCTTAGCAACAGCAAACAGTAACTCGGTGGCTCCTGGACTGTGTAGCTGGTCTGAAGGGTTGGAAACTTGATTCGAAGTACCCTGGGGGCAGGTAGGCGACACAGCAGAGCTGTGGCGAGGTGCAGAGTGTATTTTTATCTATCTTTTGACTACATGTTGATATAAGTACTTCTAAAGCCTTATTTCTGCCTTTGCTTCTGGGTGCATTAATTTTTGGATTAACCAACGATATTATGTTAAATTTGGAAATAATTTAACGTTTTTTGTGCATTTTGGAAAAATTGTTCACTTTTTCTTTTCTTAAAGGCACAGTACACGTTTTTTCTAATGTTTATTTTATGCTATAAATAAGTGTTTAAACGACTTTTGTGGTATTACTAGTCTGTTCAACATGTCTGACATTGAGGTTTCTCATTGTTCTATGTGTTTAGAAGCTATTGTGCAACCCCCCTCTAACATTGTATAACTTTTGTACTGAAAGGGCTTTACAATGTAAAAAGCATATTTTTAATAAAGTAAGTGTGCCTAGGGATGATTCTCAGTCTGAAGAGAATCAGGATATGCCATCCAATTCTCCCCAAGTGTTACAACCTTTTATGCCCACACAAGCGACGCCAAGTACTTCTAGTGCGTCTAATTCCTTTACTCTGCAGTTATGTCAACTACCCTTACAGAGGTATTGTCTAAATTACCAGTGTTGCAGGGTAAACGCAGTAGGTCAAGTATTAATGTAAATACTGAATCCTCTGATGCTTTATTAGCTATTTTCAATGTTCCCTCACAGTGCTCTGAGTTGGGGATCAGGGAATTACTGTTTGAGGGTAAAATTTCTGATTCAGGGAATGTTTTGCCTCAGACAGATTCGGATGCTATGTCATTTAAATTTAAGCTTGAACACCTCTGCCTGTTGCTTAGGGATGTTTTAGCGACTCTGGGTGATTGTGATCCTATTGTGATTCCTCCAGAGAAATTGTGTAAAATGGATAAATATTTGGAAGTTCCTACTTACACTGATGTTTTTCCGGTTCCTAAGAGAATTTCGGAAATTATTAGTAAGGAATGGGATAGACCAGGTATACCGTTTTCTCCCTCTCCTAATTTTAAGAAAATGTTTCCTATATCAGATACCATTCGGGACTCATGGCAAATGGTCCCTAAGGTAGAGGGAGCTATATCTTCCCTAGCTAAGCGTACTACTATACCCATTGAGGATAGTTGTGCTTTCAAGGATCCTATGGATAAGAAATTAGAGGGTCTACTCAAGAAATTATTTGTTAATCATGGATTTCTTTTGCAACCTACGGCTTGCATTGTTCTAGTAACTACTGCAGCAGCTTTTTGGTTTGAGGCTCTAGAAGAGTCTCTTAAGGTTGAGACTCCATCAGATGACATTCTAGATAGAATTAAGGCTCTTAAGCTGGCTAATTCTTTTATTACTGATGCCGCTTTTCAAATTGCTAAATTAGCGGCAAAAAATTCAGGATTTGCTATTTTAGCATGTAGAGCATTGTGGCTCAAATCTTGGTCTGCTGATTTGTCATCAAAACATAAGCTTTTAGCTATTCCCTTTAAAGGTAAGACCCTTTTTGGGCCAGAATTGAAGGAGATAATTTCTGATATTGCAGGAGGTAAGGGCCATGCCCTACCTCAGGACAAGTCGGTTAAAATGAGGGGTAAACAGAATAATTTTTGTTTCTTTCGGAACTTTAAAGGAGGACCCCCCGCTTCTTCTTCTTCCACAAAGCAGCATGAAAGGATGGCCCCCGATCCGGGACCGGATCTAGTAGGGGGTAGACTTTCTTTCTTTGCTCAGGCTTGGGCAAGAGATGTTCAGGATTCCTGGACACTAGAAATAGTGACCCACGGTTATCAATTGGAATTCAAGGATTTTCTCCCAAGAGGGAGATTTCATCTTTCAAAATTATCTACTAACCAGATAAAGAGAGAGGCGTTCTTACGCTGTGTAAAAGACCTTTTTACTATGGGAGTAATCTGTCCTGTTCCAAAATTGGAACAGGGACAGGATTTTTATCCCAGAAAAGAGGGAACGTTCAGACCCATTTTGGACCTCAAGTGTCTAAACAAATTTCTAAGAGTTCCATCATTCAAGATGGAGACAATTCGAACGATTTTGCCAATGATCCAGGAGGGTCAATATATGACTACCGTGGATTTGAAGGATGCTTACCTTCATATTCCAATCCACAAAGATCATCATCGGTTTCTAAGGTTTGCCTTCTTGGACAAACATTATCAGTTCGTGGCTCTTCCTTTCGGGTTGGCCACAGCACCCAGAATCTTCACAAAGGTTCTAGGGTCTCTTTTGGCGGTTCTCAGACCGCAAGGGATAGCGGTGGCGCCTTATCTGGATGATATTCTAATTTAGGCGTCAACATATCATCTGACAAAATCTCACACGGACACAGTGTTGTCTTTTCTGAGAACTCGCGGCTGGAAGGTGAACATAGAGAAGAGTTCACTTGTTCCGCAGACAAGGGTTCCTTTCTTGGGAACTCTGATAGACTCGGTAGCCATGATAGTATTTCTGACAGAGGTCAGAAAATCAAAGATTTTGAATGCTTGCTGAGCACTTCTGTCCATTCCTTGGCCATCAGTGGCTCAGTGTATGGAGGTAATCGGATTAATGGTAGCGGCAATGGACATTGTTCCGTTTGCTCGTTTTCATCTCAGACCACTGCAACTGTGCATGCTCGGTCAGTGGAATTATGCGGATTTATCTCCAACGATAATTCTGGATCAAGAGACCAGAAACTCTCTTCTTTGGTGGCTGTCGCCAGATCATCTGTCCCAGGGGACTTGTTTCCGCAGACCCTCGTGGGTGATAGTGACAACAGATGCCAGCCTTCTGGGCTGGGGTGCAGTTTGGAACTCCCTGAAGGCTCAGGGTGTTTGGACTCAGGTGGAGTCTCTACTTCCAATCAATATTCTGGAACTGAGAGCAATATTCAATGCGCTTCAGACGTGGCCTCAGTTGGCTTCGACCAAATTCGTCAGATTCCAGTCGGACAACATAACGACTGTGGCATATGTCAATCATCAGGGGGGAACAAGGAGTTCCTTAGCGATGATAGAAGTATCCAAGATAATCAGTTGAGCAGAAGCCCACTCTTGTCATCTGTCAGCGATCTACATCCCAGGGGTAGAGAACTGGGAAGCAGATTTTCTAAGTCGACAGACCTTTCATCCGGGGGAGTGGGAACTTCACCCGGAGGTATTTGCCTCATTGATTCTCAGATAGGGCAGACCGGAATTGGATTTGATGGCATCTCGTCAGAATGCCAAGCTTCCAAGATACGGATCCCGGTCAAGGGATCCTCAGGCCGAACTGATAGATGCCTTGGCAGTACCTTGGTTGTTCAGCCTAGCTTATGTGTTTCCACCGTTTCCTCTCCTCCCACACGTGATTGCTCAAATCAAACAGGAGAGAGCTTCAGTGATCCTGATAGCGCCTGCGTGGCCATGAAGGACTTGGTATGCGGATCTAGTGGACATGTCCTCTCTGCCACCGTGGAAACTTCCGTTGAGACAGGACCTTCTCATTCAAGGTCCTTTCCAACATCCAAATCTAATTTTCTTTCATGTAATTAGCAAGAGTCCATGAGCTAGTGACGTATGGGATATACATTCCTACCAGGAGGGGCAAAGTTTCCCAAACCTCAAAATGCCTACAAATACACCCCTCACCACACCCACAATTCAGTTTTACAAACTTTGCCTCCGATGGAGGTGGTGAAGTAAGTTTGTGCTAGATTCTACGTTGATATGCGCTCCGCAGCAAGTTGGAGCCCGGTTTTCCTCTCAGCGTGCAGTGAATGTCAGAGGGATGTGAGGAGTATTGCCTATTTGAATGCAGTGATCTCCTTCTAAGGGGTCTATTTCATAGGTTCTCTGTTATCGGTCGTAGAGATTCATCTCTTACCTCCCTTTTCAGATCGACGATATACTCTTATATATACCATTACCTCTGCTGATTCTCGTTTCAGTACTGGTTTGGCTATCTACTATATGTAGATGAGTGTCCTGGGGTAAGTAAATCTTATTTTTTGTGACACTCCTAGCTATGGTTGGGCACTTTGTTTATAAAGTTCTAAATATATGTATTCAAACATTTATTTGCCTTGACTCAGAATGTTCAACTTTCCTTATTTTTCAGACAGTCAGTTTCATATTTGGGATAATGCATTTTAATTTAACTTTTTTTCTTACCTTAAATTTGACTTTTTCCCTGTGGGCTGTTAGGCTCGCGGGGGCTGAAAATGCTTCATTTTATTGCGTCATTCTTGGCGCGGACTTTTTTGGCGCAAAAATTCTATTTCCGTTTCCGGCGTCATACGTGTCGCCGGAAGTTGCGTCATTTTTTTGACGTTATTTTGCGCCAAAAATGTCGGCGTTCCGGATGTGGCGTCATTTTTGGCGCCAAAAAGCATTTAGGCGCCAAATAATGTGGGCGTCTTATTTGGCGCGAAAAAATATGGGCGTCACTCTTTGTCTCCACATTATTTAAGTCTCATTTTTTATTGCTTCTGGTTGCTAGAAGCTTGTTCTTTGGCATTTTTTCCCATTCCTGAACCTGTCATTTAAGGAATTTGATCAATTTTGCTTTATATATATGTTGTTTTTTCTCTTACATATTGCAAGATGTCTCACGTTGCATCTGAGTCAGAAGATACTACAGGAAAATCGCTGTCAAGTGCTGAATCTACCAAAGCTAAGTGTATCTGCTGTAAACTTTTGGTAGCTATTTCTCCAGCTGTTGTTTGTATTGATTGTCATGACAAACTTGTTAAAGCAGATAATATTTCCTTTAGTAAAGTACCATTGCCTGTTGCAGTTCCTTCAACATCTAAGGTGCAGAATGTTCCTGATAATATAAGAGATTTTGTTTCTGAATCCATAAAGAAGGCTATGTCTGTTATTTCTCCTTCTAGTAAACATAAAAAATCTTTTAAAACTTCTCTCCCTACAGATGAATTTTTAACTGAACATCATCATTCTGATTCTGATGATTCCTCTGGTTCAGAGGATTCTGTCTCAGAGGTTGATGCTGATAAATCTTCATATTTATTTAAAATGCAATTTATTCGTTCTTTGCTTAAAGAAGTCCTAATTGCTTTAGAAATAGAGGATTCTGGTCCTCTTGATACTAAATCTAAACGTTTAAATAAGGTTTTTAAAACTCCTGTAGTTATTCCAGAAGTTTTTCCTGTCCCTGATGCTATTTCTGCAGTAATTTCCAAAGAATGGGATAATTTGGGTAATTCATTTACTCCTTCTAAACGTTTTAAGCAATTATATCCTGTGCCGCCTGACAGATTAGAATTTTGGGACAAGATCCCTAAAGTTGATGGGGCTATTTCTACCCTTGCTAAACGTACTACTATTCCTACGTCAGATGGTACTTCGTTTAAGGATCCTCTAGATAGGAAAATGGAGTCCTTTCTAAGAAAAGCTTATCTGTGTTCAGGTAATCTTCTTAGACCTGCTATATCTTTGGCTGATGTTGCTGCAGCTTCAACTTTTTGGTTGGAAACTTTAGCGCAACAAGTAACACATCGTGATTCTCATGATATTATTATTCTTCTTCAGCATGCTAATAATTTTATCTGTGATGCCATTTTTGATATTATCAGAGTTGATGTCAGGTTTATGTCTCTAGCTATTTTAGCTAGAAGAGCTTTATGGCTTAAAACTTGGAATGCTGATATGGCTTCTAAATCAACTTTACTTTCCATTTCTTTCCAGGGTAACAAATTATTTGGTTCTCAGTTGGATTCCATTATTTCAACTGTTACTGGTGGGAAAGGAACTTTTTTACCACAGGATAAAAAATCTAAAGGTAAAAACAGGGCTAATAATCGTTTTCGTTCCTTTCGTTTCAACAAAGAACAAAAGCCTGATCCTTCATCCTCAGGAGCAGTTTCAGTTTGGAGACCATCTCCAGTCTGGAATAAATCCAAGCCAGCTAGAAAGGCAAAGCCTGCTTCTAAGTCCACATGAAGGTGCGGCCCTCATTCCAGCTCAGCTGGTAGGGGGCAGGTTACGTTTTTTCAAGGAAATTTGGATCAATTCTGTTCACAATCTTTGGATTCAGAGCATTGTTTCAGAAGGGTACAGAATTGGTTTCAAGTTGAGACCTCCTGCAAAGAGATTTTTTCTTTCCCGTGTCCCAGCAAATCCAGTAAAAGCTCAAGCATTTCTGAAATGTGTTTCAGATCTAGAGTTGACTGGAGTAATTATGCCAGTTCCAGTTCCGGAACAGGGGATGGGGTTTTATTCAAATCTCTTCATTGTACCAAAGAAGGAGAATTCCTTCAGACCAGTTCTGGATCTAAAAATATTGAATCGTTATGTAAGGATACCAACGTTCAAGATGGTAACTGTAAGGACTATCTTACCTTTTGTTCAGCAAGGGAATTATATGTCCACAATAGATTTACAGGATGCATATCTGCATATTCCGATTCATCCAGATCACTATCAGTTTCTGAGATTCTCTTTCCTAGACAAGCATTACCAGTTTGTGGCTCTGCCGTTTGGCCTAGCTACAGCTCCAAGAATTTTTACAAAGGTTCTCGGTGCCCTGCTGTCTGTAATCAGAGAACAGGGTATTGTGGTATTTCCTTATTTGGACGATATCTTGGTACTTGCTCAGTCTTTACATTTAGCAGAATCTCATACGAATCGACTTGTGTTGTTTCTTCAAGATCATGGTTGAAGGATCAATTTACCAAAACGTTCTTTGATTCCTCAGACAAAGGTAACCTTTCTGGGTTTCCAGATGGATTCAGTGTCCATGACTCTGTCTTTAACAGACAAGAGACGTTTAAAATTGATTACAGCTTGTCGAAACCTTCAGTCACAATCATTCCATTCGGTAGCCTTATGCATGGAAATTCTAGGTCTTATGACTGCTGCATCGGACGCGATCCCCTTTGCTCGTTTTCACATGCGACCTCTTCAGCTCTGTATGCTGAAGCAATGGTGCAAGGATTACACGAAGATATCTCAATTAATATCTTTAAAACCGATTGTTCGACACTCTCTAACATGGTGGACAGATCACCATCGTTTAATTCAGGGGGCTTCTTTTGTGCTTCCGACCTGGACTGTAATTTCAACAGATGCAAGTCTCACAGGTTGGGGAGCTGTGTGGGGATCTCTGACGGCACAAGGAGTTTGGGAATCTCAGGAGGTGAGATTACCGATCAATATTTTGGAACTCCGTGCAATTTTCAGAGCTCTTCAGTTTTGGCCTCTTCTGAAGAGAGAATCGTTCATTTGTTTTCAGACAGACAATGTCACAACTGTGGCATACATCAATCATCAAGGAGGGACTCACAGTCCTCTGGCTATGAAAGAAGTATCTCGAATTTTGGTTTGGGCGGAATCCAGCTCCTGTCTAATCTCTGCGGTTCATATTCCAGGTGTAGACAATTGGGAAGCGGATTATCTCAGTCGCCAAACGTTGCATCCGGGCGAATGGTCTCTTCACCCAGAGGTATTTCTTCAGATTGTTCAAATGTGGGAACTTCCAGAAATAGATCTGATGGCGTCCCATCTAAACAAGAAACTTCCCAGGTATCTGTCCAGATCCCGGGATCCTCAGGCGGAGGCAGTGGATGCATTATCACTTCCTTGGAAGTATCATCCTGCCTATATCTTTCCGCCTCTAGTTCTTCTTCCAAGAGTAATCTCCAAGATTCTGAAGGAATGCTCGTTTGTTCTGCTGGTAGCTCCGGCATGGCCTCACAGGTTTTGGTATGCGGATCTTGTCCGGATGGCCTCTTGCCAACCGTGGACTCTTCCGTTAAGACCAGACCTTCTGTCACAAGGTCCTTTTTTCCATCAGGATCTGAAATCCTTAACTTTAAAGGTATGGAGATTGAACGCTTGATTCTTGGTCAAAGAGGTTTCTCTGACTCTGTGATTAATACTATGTTACAGGCTCGTAAATCTGTATCTCGAGAGATATATTATAGAGTCTGGAAGACTTATATTTCTTGGTGTCTTTCTCATCATTTTTCCTGGCATTCTTTTAGAATACCGAGAATTTTACTGTTCCTTCAGGATGGTTTAGATAAGGGTTTGTCCGCAAGTTCTTTAAAAGGACAAATCTCTGCTCTTTCTGTTCTTTTTCAGAGAAAGATTGCTATTCTTCCTGATATTCATTGTTTTGTACAAGCTTTGGTTCGTATAAAACCTGTCATTAAGTCAATTTCTCCTCCTTGGAGTTTGAATTTGGTTCTGGGAGCTCTTCAAGCTCCTCCGTTTGAACCTATGCATTCATTGGACATTAAATTACTTTCTTGGAAAGTTTTGTTCCTTTTGGCCATCTCTTCTGCCAGAAGAGTTTCGGAATTATCTGCTCTTTCTTGTGAGTCTCCTTTTCTGATTTTTCATCAGGATAAGGCGGTGTTGCGAACTTCTTTTGAATTTTTACCTAAAGTTGTGAATTCCAACAACATTAGTAGAGAAATTGTGGTTCCTTCATTATGTCCTAATCCTAAGAATTCTAAGGAGAAATTGTTGCATTCTTTGGATGTTGTTAGAGCTTTGAAATATTATGTTGAAGCTACGAAATCTTTTCGTAAGACTTCTAGTCTATTTGTTATCTTTTCCGGTTCTAGAAAAGGCCAGAAAGCTTCTGCCATTTCTTTGGCATCTTGGTTGAAATCTTTAATTCATCTTGCCTATGTTGAGTCGGGTAAAACTCCGCCTCAGAGAATTACAGCTCATTCTACTAGGTCAGTTTCTACTTCCTGGGCGTTTAGGAATGAAGCTTCGGTTGACCAGATCTGCAAAGCAGCAACTTGGTCCTCTTTGCATACTTTTACTAAATTCTACCATTTTGATGTATTTTCTTCTTCTGAAGCAGTTTTTGGTAGAAAAGTACTTCAGGCAGCGGTTTCAGTTTGAATCTTCTGCTTATGTTTTTCGTTAAACTTTATTTTGGGTGTGGATTATTTTCAGCAGGAATTGGCTGTCTTTATTTTATCCCTCCCTCTCTAGTGACTCTTGTGTGGAAAGATCCACTTCTTGGGTAGTCATTATCCCATACGTCACTAGCTCATAGACTCTTGCTAATTACATGAAAGAAAACATAATTTATGTAAGAACTTACCTGATAAATTCATTTCTTTCATATTAGCAAGAGTCCATGAGGCCCGCCCTTTTTTTGTGGTGGTTATGATTTTGTATAAAGCACAATTATTCCAATTCCTTATTTTATATGCTTTCGCACTTTTTTTCTTATCACCCCACTTCTTGGCTATTCGTTAAACTGAATTGTGGGTGTGGTGAGGGGTGTATTTGTAGGCATTTTGAGGTTTGGGAAACTTTGCCCCTCCTGGTAGGAATGTATATCCCATACGTCACTAGCTCATGGACTCTTGCTAATATGAAAGAAATGAATTTATCAGGTAAGTTCTTACATAAATTATGTTTCTCTGCAACTGACTGCGTGGAGATTGAACGCTTGATTTTAAGCGAGGATTCTCTGATTCAGTTATCAATACTTTGATACAGGCTAGAAAGCCTGTCACTAGAAAAATCTATCATAAGATATGGCGTAAATATCTTTATTGGTGTGAATCCAAGGGTTACTCATGGAGTAAAGTTAGGATTCCTAGGATTTTGTCTTTTCTCCAAGAAGGATTGGAGAAAGGGTTATCAGCAAGTTCCTTAAAGGGACAAATTTCAGCTTTGTCAATTCTGTTTCACAAACGTTTGGCAAATGTATCAGATGTTCAGTCTTTTTGTTAGGCTCTATCTAGAATTAAGCCTGTATTTAGACCTATTGCTCCTCCCTGGAGTTTGAATTTAGTTCTTCAAGTTCTGCAAGGGGTTCCGTTTGAACCTATGCATTCCATAGATATTAAACTATTATCTTGGAAAGTTCTGTTTTGGTTGCTATTTCTTCTGCTCGAAGAGTTTCTGAGCTTTCAGCATTACAGTGTGATTCGCCTTATCTCATATTTCATTCTGATAAAGTGGTTTTACGTACCAAGCCTGGGTTCCTTCCTAAGGTTGTTTCGAATAAGAATATTAATCAGGAAATTGTTCCTTCCTTGTGTCCTAATCCTTCTTTTAAGAAGGAGCGTCTGTTACATAACTTGGACGTGGTCCGTGCCTTAAAGTTTTACTTACAGGCAACTAAGGATTTCTGTCAATCATCTTCATTATTCATTGTTTATTCTGGAAAGCGTAGGGGTCAGAAAGCTATGGTACCTCTTTTTCTTTTTGGCTGAGAAGTATCATCCGCCTGGCATATGAGACTGCTGGACAGCAGCCTCCTGAAAGAATTACGGCTCATTCTACTAGGGCTGTGGCTTCCACATGGGCTTTTAAAAACGATGCATCTGTGGAACAGATTTGTAAGGCTGCAACTTGGTCGTCCCTTCACACTTTTTCCAAATTTTACAAATTTGATACTTTTGCTTCTTCTGAGGCTATCTTTGGGAGAAAGGTTCTTCAAGCAGTGGTGCCTTCCATTTAGGTTCCTGTCTTGTCCCTCCCTTTCATCCGTGTCCTATTGCTTTGGTATTGGTTTCCCACAAGTAAGGATGAAACCCGTGGACTAAATTTATGCTTACCTGATAAATTACTTTCTTTTACGATATGACGAGTCCACGGCCCTCCCTGTTATTTTAAGACAGGTTTATTTTATTTTTTGAAAACTTCAGTCACCTCTGCACCTTTTTAGCCTTTCCTTTTCTCTTCCTATAACCTTCGGCCGAATAACTGAGGGTGGAGGGGAAAGGGAGGGGCTATATATACAGCTCTGCTGTGGTGCTCTTTGCCACTTCCTGTTAGCAGGAGGTTAATATCCCACAAGTAAGGATGAAATCCGTGGACTCGTCATATCGTAAAAGAAAGTAATTTATCAGGTAAGCATGAATTTAGTTTTTATTTTTTTTAAATGAAGCACATGTTTGCAGAGTTGTTGGGGCTGAGTCTCGAGCACAACGGGATCTTGGGAATAAAGCTGTTTAGAGCAGGTGGGATTAAACAATGGTGTGTGTGTGTGTGCAGCTACAACACCATTGACATTTTCCTCTGGAGTCCAGGCCATTGCAAATAAATTGTGAATAAAAATTCAGCTCATTCGCTAAACAACTTTTGAAATGTGGAAGTGCAAAAAGATCTCTGCAAACCGTACAAAAACCAACCAGAAAACAGAGACTTTTCAGGCTACAGTACAGTATGATTATGTATGATTAAGGGCTGCATGTAGTCCGAAACTTCACTGTAGTAATAAAGAGACTAGTACTTTTTTATACAATGGTGCTGTTGCAATATTTGCTTTTCTGATTGGTCTAGGCCAGTGATGGCGACCTAGGCACTCCAGAAGTTTCAGAACTACATTTCCCATGTTGCTCGGACTGCAGAGGGCCTAACCATCATGGGAAATGTAGTTCTGAAGCATCTGGGGTGCCAAGAATTGCCATCACTGGTCTAGGCTGTTATAAACAGTTACAGTCCTTTCAGTCCTATTGCGAGCAAAAGATTAATTCTAGTTCAATTCACTATTAAATGGCCAACAGATTCTAGATTCAGCAGTTCAAAGTTTCCTATGTCTTATGTGCCATTATTATGTTAAGGAGCAACCTCTGCGACTAGCTGCTGTAATTGGAAATGTCAGGAGGTGGTAGCTACTGTTGGAGGAGAGATGTAAGGGGGGGGGGGCGGAAAACGAATGTGAGGATGGGGAAATATACAGATACTGAAAAAGGAGTAGCAACTTATACAGGTGGAGAAACAGGTAAGTGATATATATATATATATATATATATATACATATATATATATATATACAGTATATATAGTGTTGCCAAGATTAGCATGCCTATGAGACTGCATGACCTAAAGCTAATAGGTAATGATACAGCTGTTATTGTAGTCCAGGTTGAACCAAGTAGCTAGGTAGACTATGGCAAAGTCCCTAAACTGTTACTTTTTTGTTTGTTTTTAATATATTTTGTTAATCATTTTACTGTCTTGTAAAATAAATTTAGACCTTTCTACTACTTTTATTGAATTTTTTGTTTTTTTTTTCACTTTCGAAAATTTAGACATTTGATGTGAGTAGATTGGAATACCAGCTTTTCAAATTAGCATAAACTAAATAAAAACTTTGACCTAGAACTAAAAAATACCGACCATGCCGATAAAATACTGTCTTGGTGGCATATCTATGTATTATAAGTGCCTCAGGGCTGTTGCCTAAAATTCCTAAAGAGAAAACAGTCCTTTCCTCTGATCACGGTTTCTCTGTCACAGTATTTTATGTTCATTACTTGGCCAAGTTTATGGCTGTGTATATAGTATGGTTATATTTTTATCTTTTGTAGCAATAATAATTTTATTTTGACCATGTCATTGGCCCACAGGGACTTATAAAAGAAATTATTCATGCTATTTGGCTGCTTTAATTGACTTTTAGGCCGTAATTGAAAGAACATTGAATAGTCCTTTTAGATTTCTTATTGTTATTTTTACATTCAGATTAATATGTTTTATGATTTTATTTTATAAGTGAACAGCTGCGTTATGTTTGTGTGGCCAAGGTTTTTAACCAAATACTTGTTGCTGCCAGACCGACAAAAGGAGTGGAAGAAATATTAATATTTATAGAGATTATTTATTTATTCTTAACTTAGAAGAACATCATTATAGTTTAAACATACATTATTTAATTGTACAGTATAATAATGTTGTGCACCATGTTTTCTTTCATGTAATTGGCAAGAGTCCATGAGCTAGTGACATATGGGATATACAATCCTACCAGGAGGGGCAAAGTTTCCCAAACCTCAAAATGCCTATAAATACACCCCTCACCACACCCACAATTCAGTTTTACAAACTTTGCCTCCCTATGGAGGTGGTGAAGTAAGTTTGTGCTTGATTTTCAACGTTGATATGCGCTTCTCAGCATTTTGAAGCCAGATTCCTCTCAGAGTACAGCGAATGTCAGAGGGATGTGAAGGGAGTATCACCTATTGATTTTATGGTTTTCCTCACGGGAGATCTATTTCAAAGGTTCTCTGTTATCGGTCGTAGATTCATCTCCTACCTCACTTTTCAGATCGACGATATACTCTCATATTCCATTACCTCTACTGATAAACGTTTAAGTACTAGTTTGGCTATCTGCTATATGTGGATGGGTGTCTTTCGGTAAGTATGTTTTCATTACTTAAGACATTCTCAGCTATGGTTTGGCGTTTAATGAATTAATATAAAATTTAAATATATGTATTGTACTTATATTTGCCATGATTCAGGTTTATGTGTATTTCCTTTTGCAGACTTTCAGTTTCAAAATTGGGAAACATATTAGGAAGTAATTTTTTCTCACCTGGGGTATAGTCTTTTCTTCAAATTGGCTGCTTTTTAATTTTTTATATCATCAATATTGATGTTAAAGCAATGGGGCCCATTTATCAAGCTCTGAACGGAGCTTGTGGGCCCGTGTTTCTGGTGAGTCTTCAGACTCGCCAGAAACACAAGTTATGAAGCAGCGGTCTAAAGACCGCTGCTCCATAACCCTGTCCGCCTGCTCTGAGCAGGCGGACAGGAATCGCCGGAAATCAACCCGATCGATTACGATCGGGTTGATTGACAGCTCCCTGCTGGCGGCCTATTGGCCGTGAGTCAGCAGGGGGCGGCGTTGCACCAGCAGCTCTTGTGAGCTGCTGGTGCAATGTTAAATGCGGAGAGCGTATTGCTCTCCGCATTCTGCAAGGTCTTGCGGACCTGGTCCGCACTGTCGGATCAGGTCCGCAAGACCTTTAATAAATAGGCCCCTATGTCTTTAGCTATTTTAGCCAAACACCATAATACATTTTGGTTGCCTTTTTTAACATTTGCTCTTACAAACATTCACCTTAAAGGGACATGAAACCCATTTTTTTTCTTTCATAATTCAGATAGAGAATACAATTTTAAACAACTTTCTAATTTACTTCTATTATCTAAATTGTTTCATTCTCTTGGTATTATTTGTTGAAGGAGCAGCAATGCACTAATGGTTTCTAACTGAACACACAGGTGAGCCAATCACAATCAATATTTATATGCAGCCACCAATCAACAGCTAGAACCTAGGTTCTCTTCTGCTCCTGAGCTTGCCTAGATAAACCTTTCAGCAAAGGATAACAAGAGAAGGAAGCAAATTAAATAATAGAAGTAAATTGGAAAGTTGTTTAAAATTGTATTCACTATTTGAATCATGAAAGAAAATTTTTGGGTTTCATGTCCAGGACATTAAAGTCATAATTAGACATTCATGATTCAGACAGAGAATACAGTTTTAAACAACTTTCCAATTTACGTCTAGTATTTAATTTGCTTCCTTCTCCTGTTATCCTTTGCTGAAAGGTTTATCTAGGAAAGATCAGGAGCAGCAAAGAACCTAGGTTCTAGCTGCTGATTGGTGGCTGCATATATATACCGATTGTCATTGGCTCACCCATTTGTTTAATTAGAAACCAGTAGTGTTTTGCTGCTCCTTCAACAAATGTTAGCAAATTAAGCAAATTTGATAATAGAAATAAACTGGAAAGTTGTTTAAAATTGCATGTAATACGTAAACCATGAAAGAACATTTTTGGGTTTCATGTCCATTTAAAGCAGGGGTCCACAAATCCAAATTTAGGAGCCAGTAAGAATATTTAGTAGCCAGACTGGTATTTGTATATAGAAAACAACATAAAAAGTTAGGAGCCCGGATAAAATTCTAAGAGCCAGTGGCTCCCTGGCTACCGAGTTTGTTGATCCCTGCTTTAAAAGAAAAAAAAAAGTAATAAAGTGTTTTCCACAGAAAAGTTTTACAGCCAGTATGTAACATATTGTAATATTGTAACATTTTCTGTTATTTATAAATGTTACTTAAAGTGAAGGTCCATTTTGATGAATTAGTGCCCGGTTTTTAATAATCCTATTAAAAACAAGGGCACTTTAATTCATCAAAATTGACATTTCACTGTTTTCTTCAAAAACTTACCTTTTAGTCCTGGCAGCCGCTCCAGCACTTCCTCTGCCCGTCGCAAGCTGTCTTCGCGGGTCCAAAATGACGAATCCTGCTTCCTCCAATCACAGCGTTGCATCAGGCCAAGAAGATTCCCCCGTGGGGGAAGCTGTGATTGGAAGAAGCCTGATTCAGCATTTCTGACGTCTGCAGAGGCTTCCGACTGCCGGGGGAATCGCTGGAGCTGCTTTCAGGATTAAAAGGTAAATTTTTGAAGAAAACAGTGAAATGTCAATTTTGATGAATTAAAGTGCCCTTGTTTTTAATAGGATTATTAAAAACTGGGCACTAATTCATCAAAATTGACCTTCACTTTAAGCTATCCAAAGCACAAATTAAATGCATAATTTAACATAAATTGATTTAATGATAATTTGTGCAACAAACATTAAAACCCTTTAATATTAGCTAATTTTAGTTTAATATTCTATTACATTTTTGCCAGGTGGTCAGTAAAATCAGCTAGGTGGTGCACCCACTAAATAGGCCCTGGGGAGAACACTGGTAATATTTAGGCACATTTAAATTCACTTCTATTGTTCTTTTGGTGTTCTTTGTTGAAAAAGGATTTGTACATATCACTACTGGGAGCTAGATGGTAATTGGTTGCTACACACATATTTCTCTTGCCATTGGCTCAGCAGATGTTTTCAGTTAGCTCTCTATTGGGCATTGCTGCGCTGGAGTTGAATTTAACCATGTGTTTAATCCCTTTGTACAAGCAAATGTGTAATAATAAAAAGCTCTAATATATTAGAGCATTTTCTTTTTGCACGTTTATATCCCTTTTATGCCTTTTTCTGAAAATATGGCAAGTGGAAATATGGTTAGAGACCTGAGTTTAAAATGTACAGTACAAAAGGATGGTACATAGGTGTATGTAAGCAGGCACACAAACAAACAGCATTTTGGGGTGAGTGTGCAGTTTTGGTTAAGTTGATTGCTTATATGAAATAACTACAGTACATTAATAGTTAGTAAAATCAGTGTGTTTAATGCTAATATGTTGAAATTAAATGTAATATATTTAAATTAATGGGTTCTGAATAAATGAGGTCATTTAAACTTCCTGAAACATGCGCAGCTCACGTGACTTGTGTATCACATGTGACTTGTTTCAAGATTTCATTAAAGGGTCCTGAATCACAGTTTTATTCTTTCATGATTCAGTTAGAGCATACAATTTAATCAACTTTCCAAATGACTTCTTTAATCAAATGTGCTAGCTGACAAGAGACATATATGTGCAGCCACCAATCAGCAACTGTTTGTGTTCTGTGCATGGTATCAACAAGCAGAGTCCCATGGCTCACTCACATATATTAGAAAAGCTAGTGTTCTAAATCACCACTGAAATGCTGCCAAAGGTGTCTTGCCTAGAGATTTAGTTGAAATAATTTTTATTGCAAAAAATATAAAGAGTACATCACACCTTATACATTTCTTATTCAATACCTTCATCTCTCTTTCTATTCGATATAAGTCCATCAGTTAAGAGTCAATGATAAATGGTATGATTCCGCAATCAAAGTTTGTCATGAGAAGGATCTACCCATTGAGTAGCCGATAGTTGGTTGTGTAGAACAGCTAAATCTAGTGATCAGTGTGATTTAACATACAATCATTAACAGCGACAAGGATTAGGAAATGCAGCAGATCAATAACAGAAGACATGAAATTTTCCATGACATTCCCTGTCTCTCCGTGTCGCTTCGCTGTGTTTTCTTAAAACTTTTCCCTCCTTTCCCTCCCCTTTAAACTATAACAATAAACTCTCCGACACTCAATGTAGTATCAAACATCAACCTGCCTCTTCATTCTCATTACCTGTCGGCGATCCGGGGAGAGAACCCCACCTCTTTCAGACATTTATAAGTGCCTACAGTCCATTGTCGTCTTTTTTTTATATAATTAATCTTCTACCTGGTACAGTCCTTGCATCCGAGCTAAAGTGATAAGGGAGCTAGCTTTTCATTCTATATTTAATTAGTGTCCACTAAGAATCCAATAGTTCCAGACTTTTAAAAACTGTTCATGGTTGGCTTGTATAAATGAAGCTGATTCAGATAGCTTGTATATTGTTTCAATCTTCACTATCACCTCTCCCCATGATGGTATCCCTACCTTCCAGTAACGCGCCACACATATCCTAGTAGCTGTACATAAAATGTGTATGAATGTGTTTGTGGCTGAATTGAAGGGTTTTATATGTTCATTTAATAAAGCTTGGGTTTTAGTCAGGGTAATATTTTCTGCGAGCACATCACTCAACAATTTAGATAAGTTAACCCATATCTGTTGTACCTTAGGGCATTCCCACCACATATGTATATATGTTCCAGCCTCCTCACAGCCCCTGTAACAATTTCTACTGCCGTTTTGAGTGTAATGTGATGTGATCATCGGAGTAAGATACCATCTAAAAGCAGTCTTAATACAATTTTCTTTCAAATCTGCGCTGATCATGCCCTTACCCGAGTTATAAAAGATCTTTTCCCAATCTTCTTTGGAATATGTTATATTAATGTCTCTTTCCCACTTTTCCATTAGGGGAGATTTAGAAGGATATTTGGCTGTCTGTAATGTTATGTATAAGGTGGAGATTAATTTTTTCTGTCGAGAATCAGTATTACAAAGTTTTTCTAGTGTCGTCAAATTGTGTCTGGGATGTTGGGGTAGAACCCCAGAGATAGTGGATGCAATCTGTAGGTATAGAAACCAATGCAGTTTGTCTGGCAATATTTTTTCTTGTATTTGTTGGTGTGTAGCTAATTTCCCTTTGTGTAGAAAATCTGCTAGTCTATAGAGCCCCTTGTTTGCCCATTTATCAATTAGTCCCTGAAAATCTGGACCCATCAACGTCCGCAGTGGCCTCATTAGTGAATCTGACGGTAAGAGCTTAAAGGTTGTGGAGAGCGAATGCCACATTGACATCATCTCTCCTGTTATTTTCGAGGTCTTAGTCAATTTAGATATATCTTTCGGATGTTCCCACAAGATATCTTCAGGATGGTTATATCCTGCCATCAAAGCCTCCACCTTCACCCATCTCAATTCTATTTGTTTTTTGCTCATTAGGGTAGATTGTGCTAATCTCGCTGCTTGAAAATAATTAAGTAAATTAGGTATTCCCACCCCTCCCAATTGTTTATGTTGTAATAATACTTGTGAGGGTATTCTGGCTTTCTTGCTCCCCCTTATAAACCTGATTAAATCTGTTTGAAGTTTTAATTCTGGTAATGGGATTTTTAATCGGTAAAGCTCGAAAAAAGTATAAAAGCCTAGGGAGAACATTCATCTTGACTGCCGAGAGTCGGCCATACCAAGAGAAACCTCCAGCTTTCCATGTTTTAATCTCTTTTCTAATTATTTTGTACAAAGGAGCATAATTTAATCTGTAGAGATCTGAGATGTCACTTGATAACCGAACCCCTAGGTATTTAATTGTCTCTTTAGCCCATGCAAACGAGAAATTAGCCTCGATGATCTTTTTAGTATGGGCTGGGAGGGCAATAGATATCGCCTCACATTTCTCCTGATTGATCTTATACCCTGAAATGTCAGCATAATCTTGTAGTATACGATATAAGTGGGGTAGGGACTCCATCGGTTTGGTCAGGGTGAGAAGAATGTCATCTGCAAATAGAGATATTTTAAATTCCTCTCTACCTATCGAGACTCCATGGACTTCTGAGGTTAAACGGATCACTGCGGCCAAAGGCTCTATGCATAGAGCAAATAAAAGTGGCGATAAGGGCCAACCCTGTCTTGTCCCATTCCGGATATCAATCCTTTTAGATTGGTACCCTGCCGCTCTAATGTGTGCTGTGGGGTTAGAGTAGATGCCTCTAATGGCTTGGACAAATGGGCCTTGAAATCCTAGCTTGTTTAAAACCTCAAACATAAAATCCCAGTCTATTCTATTAAACGCCTTCTCCGCATCCAAAGACAGGACCAGAGAAGGCGTTCGTGTCTTATTCAGGTAGTCGACCAGGGAGATCGTGCGCCTTATATTATCGGGGGCCTCTCTTCCTAAAATGAATCCCACCTGATCCAGGATGGATCAAGGTCGGTAGATGTATTTTAAGTCTATTTGCCAGAATCTTAGTAAAAATCTTTATATCCTGATTGATTAAAGATATGGGCCTATAGTTTTGACATAATTTTGGATTCCTTCCTGGCTTGGGGATCACCACTATCTTTGCCTGTAAGATTTCCTTTGGGATTTCCCTACCCTGTAGGATGTCATTGCAAAGTGTTACAACGTGTGGGGTTAAAGTTGATTTAAAAAGTTGATAATATTCGCCTGGAAACCCGTCCGGGCCTGCTGCTTTTCCCGGCTTAAGTTCTTTAATGGCTATCAAAACCTCCCTGGCCGACACCTTCGCATTCAATTCATCCCTTACTGTTTTATCAATTGGTGTTAGTTTAGCTTCATCTAAAAATCTGTGTAATATCTGTCTTGTCTGGTCATTTTGCGTTGTTTTTTCTCCATCATAAAGATGGGCATAATATTGAGCAAAGCTATCAGCTATGTCCTGTGGATTCGAAGTGTATGTGCCATCATTCTTTTGCAAGATTGGTATGGAAAAGGATTTCGTCTGTTCTCTAAGCTTATGTGCTAAATATTTATCTGGCTTATTAGAATAGAGAAAATAGTGTGCTTTAAGCCTATGAGCTGCTCTAAGAGACGCCCTGTTCATAATTGTTGATAATTCTACCCTTTTTGCCTGTAACTCCTGGAACACAGTCTCTGATTGGCCCTGTTGGTGTAGTCTTGTAACGTTGTCTATTCGGGCTTGTAGAGAGTCTGTCTGGGATCTGTTAGCCTTGGTGAGGGTCGCCTTTTCTTTAATAAGTAGCCCTCTAATGAAAGGTTTATGTGCTGCCCAAGTGTTGATTGGGTTGGAGGTCGAGCCCATGTTTAATGCCCAATATTCTGACATAGCTTGTAAGATAGAGTCATGTGTGCCTGGTTGCTGTAGGACATAAGGGTCATAATTCCAAGAGCGTGCTGTGCTAACCTGGAATGTTTCTTTAATGTTAACCTGAACTATGGAGTGGTCTGACCAAGCACAAGCGTGAATGGTGGAGGAAGTGTGATCAGGAACCCAAATCTGGCTCAAATAAATATAATCTAATTTTGAGTATCTTTTATGGGCGTGAGAATAATAAGTGTAGTCTGACGTTTTCCCATATAGAGTGTCCCAGGAATCTAGAATGTTATGAGATAGAAAGATCTCTTCTATTTTTTTAATCAAAGAATTATGCCTCAATTGTTTCTGAGTCAATTTAATATGGTCAGTACCCTGGTGTCTATGCATTTCTATATTAAAATCACCGCCTAGTAGGATCCTATCCCGTGACCATTGGGTTAGTAGATAGGAAATATGTGTGAAAAAAGATATCTGTGTCTCATTGGGTGCATAGATGTTGCATAGGACAATTTGTTTATCTCTTTGTCTCCCCCTTACTATTAAAAACCTCCCTTCTGGATCTCTAACCACCTCCTCCACTACAAATCTTAGGGATTGATGTATCAGAATCGATACCCCTCTTTTTTTTTGTCGGTGGTTGAATGATAGTGCTGGGTAAAGCTTCTCGACCAATATTTCGGAACTACATCTTTGGTGAAGTGTGTTTCTTGTAGGAATAGTATATTGGCTTTTATTCTCAAATATTGGGTCAGCGCCGTTCGTCTTTTAAGGTCTGTGTTAAGGCCTCTAACATTATGTGAAACTAAACGAATGTCAGTTGTCATTACTTACTATTTAAAGGTTGGGGCTCCCCCCCCCCCCCCCGGATCCGCCTTCGCTTCTTCCATTACACTTTTCCTTAGAGCTTTCAAATAGACACTTCTATTTCTAGGAATTTCGCTTAAGCAAGGAAAGTAATATAGCTGAACAAAGACAAAAGCAGGAACAGTCAAGTTACAAAGTATTTTCAACATACTATCTCTGTGACAATGAGTGAAAACATAAAGAACAGTAAAAAACGAGTATCTTCTACATTTGGTAACGATATGCAGAAGTACAACATAAAAAATTAAAAAACCCTTCAATTCCTCCCTCCTCCCCCCCTTTGTTCTCTCCACTTTATGAGTGTTTGCATACTCCCACTGCTATAAGGTTAACGATGGGCAAAAAGAGAATGTTCACGTTTACCTTGAGTCTTTTACAAAACAGACCTGTCTCAGGCCATCTGCCCCAGCAGATGGTTTTTGCAACCTTCATTTCTTTATCTCCCAGATTTGCATCCTCAGTATCACCACAATTAAGTGACTTTTAAATTGTGTATAAAGCAGGAATTTCATGTCTTGGTTTTCTTCTTTGTGACTTTTGTCCACCTCTGCTTACGTGGTTGGGTAGATCCAGATGCTTGCTGAGCTGTGTCCTCCTTCTGCTGCATTTGTGGTAATTCCGGCGTCTCCAGATTCAATTGCTTGCAGATTGCCGGGATCTCTGCCGGCTCTCTAAGACTCATAGATCTGCCATTGTGTAGAATATATAAATTGAAAGGGAATCCCCACCTAGATCTAATTTGATGTTTCCTCAGGAGTGTGGTAAGAGGTCTCAGGCCGCTTCTCCTCTGTAGCGTCTTGACACAGAGGTCTTGATAAAACTGGATTACTGATCCTTGAAATTTAAACGTAGGGTTCTTCCTCGCTGCTGCAAGGATTTCCTCTTTTTCCTGAAATCTGAAGAATTTGACTACCACGTCTCTAGGTGGGGCTTCTTCGTTTGGCTTAGGTCGCAATGCTCTGTGTGCTCTTTCTAATTGAAATTTCTCTTCATTTACTTCGCCTGTGATGGCCTGAAAGAGTTGATGTAAATAAATGTTCAATTCATCTATCACAACAGATTCCGGTATCCCTTTTAATCTGAGATTACATCTACGGCTTCTGTTCTCGAGATCTTCTACTACTTTATCTTCTTGCCTAGAGATTTAAAGGGACATGAAACCCAAAATGTTTCTTTCATGACTCAGATAGAGCATACAATTTTAAACAACTTTACAGTTTACTTCTATTATCAAATTATCTTTATTCTCTTACACTTTGCTGAAGGAGCAGCACTACACTACTGGGAGCTAGCTGAGCACATCAAGCGAGCCATTGGCAAGAGGCATATATGTATTGCTACCAATCAGCAGCTAGCTCCCAGTAGTGCACTGTTGCTCCTGAGCCTACCAGATATGCTTTTCAACAAAGAATTCCAACAGAATTAAGAAAATTAGATAATAGAATTAAATTGGAAAGTATGCATACCTGAATCATGAATGAACCATTTTGTGTTTCAACTCCCTTTAAAGGGACAGTCTACCATAGAATTGTTATTGTTTTAAAAGATAGATAATCCCTTTATTACTCATTCCCCAATTTTGCATAAACAACACAGTTATATTAATATACTTTTTACCTCTGTGATTATCTTGTATCTAAGAACCTTCTTCCATCCCCCTGATCACATGACTGTGGCTGTTTATTATCTATTGTCTTGCAGTTAGCATTGTGTTGGGCTAAATCTTAAATAACCCCCTGTGCCTGTACGTAGTGTTATCTATATGGCCCACGTGTACTTTTAGTCTCTTTGTGTTGAAAAGGAATTTAAAAAGCATGTGATAAGAGGCAGCCCTCAAGGATTTAGAAATTAGCAAATGAGCCTGCCTAGGTTTAGTTTCAACTAAGAATACTAGGAGAAAAAACAAATTTGATGATAAAAGTAAATTGGAAAGTTGATTAAAATTACATGTCCTATCTGAATAATGAAAGTTTAATTTTGACTAGACTGTCCCTTTAACACAGTGCTTAATAAACATCTGAGATTTGCTGGCTATTTAAGAGTATCTGACTGCAATTTTGTGGCCTTATGATCGCCATTACAGTCTAACAACTGAAATCTAGGGTTAGATCTGGGGTTAGGGTTAAATCTAGGCTTAGGGGCCGATTAACTAATGTGCGGACGGACATCGATAAATGCAGACAGCATACGCTGTCGGCATTTATCATTGCACAAGCATTTCTAGGGAAATACTTGTGCAATGCCGCCCCCTGCCGCTAGCAGGGTTTGTCAATCAACCCGATCTTATCCGATTGGGCTGATTGCTGTCCGCAGCCTCAGAGGTGGCGTACGAGTTAAGGAGCAGCAGTCTTACTACCGCTGATTCTTAACTTCCGCTTCAGGCGGACCTGAAGCGGAGTGGGTCGGAAGCAGCATCTGCTGCTTCATAAATCGACCCCTTAGGGTTAAATCTAGGCTTAGCGTTGAATGAAACAGAGAGCTGCTTCTTTGAACCCGCCAGGCGGAGGCCAAAAAAATAGTGTTGATGAGGGAATTACCCACAGCCGCTTGGGTAATGTCCATTTTACCCGGGTAATCCTAGGATTACCCGGATTTCTTACTTTACCCGTAACATATATATTATAAAATAATGTGGGGGGCAGCATTGGTGCTCTGTTAGCAGTGGTAAAAAGGGTCCCTCTTTGGCACTTTCAGATGTTGAGAGTTATGCAGCTATAATGCAAACATGTTTTAATGGTATCTGAAATGCAGTGAGGTTTAGCTATATAGTTCAGGGCTGCATATGAAGGGAAATAATTTTCAAGTATTAAGTAACTGCAAAACAAAACAAAAAAAGTTGTCTTAATACATGCCCCTATGCATGCTGGGTTGGAAATGATATGTTAAAATAAATGCATCATTTCCATGCCATTTACAATTATCTTTTAATTAGGGCTGCAACTAACGATTATTTTCATAATTGATTAATCGGACGATTATTTTTTTCGATTAATCGGATAAAAAGAGAATCAATAATAGTTTTCTATGTTTTAAATAAAATCCACATAATGAGTGTTACAAATATAAACTTCAGACTAAAACTTTACATTAACACAACTGTTTCTTCAATTTTTAAGCAGCAGAGCACAGTTTTATAATTAAACAAAACAAAACCACAAACTGTTTGAAAAGAGGTAGAACTAGAAAGAGTTGGACTATCACTGTTAATAACATTCTGTTATTCACTCTTTCAGAAACTTTGCATTGAAATGCAAACATCTCAACATGTCCGCATGCTTCTGGCTAAGGCTGGTTCTCTGTTTGCAGCTATATTCCTGCAGCAGGGAAAAGGCTGTTGAGGTGTATAAGTAGGGTTTTGCCAATTTCACCAAAGTGGGAAATTTATCTTTGTTAGCTCTTCACCAATGCTAAGTGTTTTCTACCTTGGCAAGGGGCCTCTCAATAAAGTAACCCTTGACTTCATTCTAACATAAAAATATCTTGAATATCTATATGCAATGGTAAATAACCAGCTATAAGGTTAGGGGAAATATCTAGTCCGCTCTAAAAATAACGAATATATACTTATAAAGGTTGAATCTGGTACATATCACAATTTATTAAAAATATAAAAAAAACAATAAAAATCAGAAAGAGCTAAGGACTGTATATCAATAACAGGACAAAGCCTTACACATTTATTTTTACAGTACATATAATCAGCAATAGCAAGCAATATGCTAATAATTGTGCAAACAGATAATAGTGCACATCAATTTAAATAACTCCCATCAATCTAGGGGCAAGGTGTAAACAACAAGCTTGGCACTACATCATGAAAAGCATAGTTCCAAATCACCTGATTTAATATAAACAATCCAAATGACTATTATATCTGGGTTGCACATAAGCCAGGGGTAGTTGTAAACTTATACTGTCCTGAAAAAGTAGACGGCTCTAGACGTCCTTTAGGCTAAGGACATAACCATAAAACACAATATCATGTGCAGGAGCTCATTGGAGTGAATCAGCTGGTGTTGTGCACAGACCAACTAATTGCAAACCAACTAATCGATTATGAGATTATGAGATTCGTTGACAACTATTTTCATAATCGATTATTATCGATTATGACGATTAGTTGTTGCAGCTCTACTTTTAATATATGCTTATTACTGAAATTAAGCAGATTGGTAAAGAGGAGACCTGCATACAGACTGACATTTCACTGATAGACAGTATTCATACAGACAGAGGTTCAGTGTCAGTAATAAAACTTACATTAGCCCTTATGGTAACTATATGTTCATGTGGTTTACCAATCAGTTTTTTACCCCAGTAACCGCTGGTACTGCCCGACAGCTTGACTTAGTGTCACAAATACAGTTGTCTCTACCTCTGGCAGACGCCAGTCAAAGTAGGAAAAAGGTTAGAGGAGAAAAGCTACTTTGGAAATGCTATTTTATTTCAACCCCACTTATTTCAGTTTTAAAATATGAATGTTCATAAGAAACCAGCCTCCCCCCCCCCAAAGAAAACCAACAACAATAAATATAAATGAATTAAAAAAAAAAACCAACAACCTGTATCTCTTGCAAACAAGGTGATAACTTTCCTAAGTGTTTAGAATGAATGGTCTCAGTTTTAATGGGACATAAATGTGCAAAAAGACAATGCATTTTATTATTGCACTATTGATTGCATATAACTATGCAGCAAATTGCTGCAAAGGAGTTAAAGGGACATAAACCCCCAAACTTTTATTTCATGATTCAGATAGAGCATGTGATTTTAAACAACTTTCCAATTTACTTCTATTATCTAAACTGTTTTTTTTTTTCTGTTTTCTTTAATTGAAAGGGATACCTAGGTAGACTCAGGAGATGCTGATTGGTGGCTGCACATATATGTGTCATGTTATTGGCTCTCCCAATGCTCCCATTAATGCATTGCTGCTGCTTCCGAAAAAGTATACCAAGAGAATGAAGCAAATTAAATAATAGAAGTAAATTGGACAGTTGTTTAAAATTGTATTCTCCATCTGAATCATGAAAGAAACATTTTAAGTTTCATGTCCCTTTAAACACATAATTAAAGACAACTCCAGAGCAGCACTACACTTCTGGGAGCTAGCTGAACTCATCTAGTATACCAATGACAAGACGCATATGTGTGTAGCTAGCTCTCAGTAGTGCATTGATGCTTTTTAAAAAGGGATACTAAGAGGATAAAGTAGATTTGATGATTGAAGTAAATTGAAAAGTCTCTTAAATCTGCATGATGAATTTGAACCATAAAAGTCCTTTTAGTTGAAATTAATTTTTATTATCATTTTTTGTATTGTACAAAAATCTTTAAACAATAGTATAGTTACACATTGAACAGTTTATACAGTAGTCTGCTTTGCAAATGTCATTCAGAGAGATTCTCATCCAACTTGAAGTGTCCTTTATTACCTCTCTTACTAAGTAAGCGTAAACCACTGTTAAACAGGTTAAAGGGACAGTCAAGTCCAAAAAAAAACTGTCATGATTTAAATATGGCATGCAATTTTAACCAACTTCCCAATTTACTTTTATCACCAATTTTGCTTTGTTCCCTTGGTATTCTTAGTTGAAAGCTAAATCTAGGAGGTTCATATGCTAATTTCTTAGACCTTGAAGACTGCCTCTAATCTGAATACATTTTGACCACTAGAGGGCAATAGTTCACATGTTTCATATAGATAACATTGAGCTCATGCACGTAAAGTGACCTAGGAGTAAGCACTGATTGGCTAAACTGCATGTCTGTCAAAAGAACTGAAATAAGAGGGCAGTCAGCAGAGGCTTAGATACAAGATAATTACAGAGGTAAAACATGTACTGTATTATTATAACTGTGTTGGGTATGCTAAACTGGGGAATGGGTAATAAAGGGATTATCTTTCTTTTTAAACAACAAAAATTCTGGTGTTGACTGTCCCTTTAAGGTAAGATTGTCCAGTATTGATTAAGCAAAAGTCTTCAAACTAATTCCCTACTATATAAATTGGTGGGAAGATGCTGTCTCTCCCCTTTAATGTCCAGAGTAACATTACCAAGATCAACTTGTCCAGGCAACACAACTTGTAACATGACAAAAACATAGATCAATGATAATAATTACATAATTAATCGTAAAGATAATAATATAACAATAGAAGCTTGTTTCAATTGTGGTTATTTAACTACAGTTTTATTACTCTACGGCCTTTACCTTCTGTCTCTAGTGTGTGTTTCCCTAGAATATGTAGAGTATAAATGATGAAGAAATGAAGAAACGACCCACTGGTTAAAATTTCTACCTTCCCCCCAGATTGTTTCTAATTCTGTGTCTAAGATCTGTTCTGTACATTTCCCTCTGGTCTTCTGTCTTTCATAATCCAATCGAACCATATTTTATGGAATCTTACACTGGAACCATCAATCCAGGATGCATGTTCTGACATAACTGATTTTTTTGATAATTTCTACCCACGTAGGTACGCCTACTTTCCAATGTCTGGCTATACATATTCAAGTGGCCGTGCATATTGTTCTAATGAATGTGTTTATAGCTGAATTATATGGATCTATATGTTCGTTCAACAGGGCTTGTGTTATTGTCAATGTAATGTTTTCAGATAGTAATTCACTCAGTAGTTTCGACACCTTAGACCATATATGTTGTACTTTAGGGCACTCCCACCACATGTGTAGATAGGATCCCTGCATAGGACATCCTCTATAGCATTGCCTATTCAAGTTTGGAGAAAAATGAGAAGTTTTCATAGACACCATCTAAACATGTTTTTTTATGCAATTCTCTTTAAAATCTGCACTAATTAAACCTTTGCTTGAATTTTGAAAAATGGTGTCCCAATCCTCCTTTGAGTACACCTTGCCTATATATTTTTCCCATCTCTCACACACTGGAGATTTGGTAGTATATTTAGCTTTTTGGATAGCTAGGTATAATCGAGATATTGTTTGTTCCCCTCTCCTATCACATCTACATATATGTTCTAGAGTAGTGTAGCTTTGTGTAGTGGTATGAGGGTGGTATTTGACTATTGCTGATGATACTTGAAGATATAGGAACCACTGTAGCTTATATGGGTGGATTTTCTCTTGTATCTGGTTAAAGGTAATGACCTTTCCCCTATTCATAACATCTGCTACTCTATAAAGACCCTTATTTCTTTTGCAAGATGTACAGAGTCCACGGATTCATCCTAACTTGTGGGATATTGTCCTTCCTGACAGGAAGTAGCAAAGAGAGCACCACATCAGAGCTGTCTATATAGCTACCCCCTTAACTCCACCCCCCAGTCATTCTCTTTGCTGGCTCTAAGCAGGAAGGGTAAAGAGAAGAGGTGTTAAACTGTTAGTTTTTATTTTATTTTCAATTAAGAGTTTGTTATTTTTAAATGGTACTGGTGTTCTACTATTTACTCTCAGGCAGGACATAGATTAAGATTTCTGCCTGGAGGATGATGATCTTAGCAACAAACGTTTGGGTGTTCTGGGAGTAACGTTTTTTTATTGATGGGACATTTGCATGCGGGTTCATTTGGCTTATTTGGGGTTGTTATAACCCACATGGCTTTCAGACAAGGTTTGTTGGATTTGTGTAGGCCCCAGCCACATTGAGTGTGGTGGGCGGGGCCTATTTTCACGCCTCTGTTGCGCATTTAGTTTTACTGTCAAGCAACAAGCAACTTCTCCTGAGGTCCTGATATTCTCCTGAGGGCCTAATCGAAGCTTTAACATCATTTTATCATTCCCTAAGGGCAGGTAGGGCCACAGCAGAGCTGTGGCAAGGTGCTAATAAGGGTTTAAACTGGTTTTAGACATTTTTCAATCCGGTTTTGTCATTTGGGGGTGTATTGCTTATTTACTTGTGGTGCAATCCTCTTAAAGCTTAGTAGGTACACTGCTAAAATTTCAGAAAATTTGAAGCTATTTTAACCTGTTTTGCAGTTTGTGTATGCCTTTTTTTCTCTTAAAGGCACAGTACCGTTTTTGCAAATTGTGTTTTTTTCATTAAATAAAGTGTTTTCCAAGCTTGCTTGTCTCATTACTAGCCTGTTAAACATGTCTGACATTGAGGAAACTCATTGCTCAATTTGTTTAGAAGCCATTGTGGAACCCCCTCTTAGAATGTGTCCCACTTGTACTGATATGTCTATAAATTGCAAACAGCATATTTTGACTTATAAGAGTTTGGCATTGGATGATTCTCAGACAGAAGGAAATCAGGTTTTGCCATCTAGTTCTCCCCAAGTGTCACAACCAGTAACGCCCACACAAACGAGTACTTCAAGTGCGTCTAATTCTTTCACCTTGCAAGATATGGCCTCAGTTATGAATACTACCCTCACAGAGGTTTTATCTAAACTGCCAGGGTTGCAAGGGAAGCGCAGTAGCTCTGGGTTAAGAACACATGCTGAGACTTCTGATGCTTTAGTAGCCGTATCCGATATTCCCTCCCAATGTTCTGAGGTAGGGATGAGGGATATGCTATCCCCAGAGGCAGAACTTTTCTTTACTTTCTGCAATGAGATTTTTTAGTGAAAATTTTTCTGCAGGTCATTTTTAAATAAAATAAAATTTAAAATTAGACAGTTACACTAAGGCACCAGTTCAATTCCTATGTGTTGGTTAACTGAAGAATAAAGCAATTTTTAATGATTTATATATGGTGCAGTAGTTGAAAATTGCATTGCAAATTAGCTGCATACAAAAAAAGAAATTTTAAAAAGTCGCTTTAATAAATCTGTTTCCTTTTCTCTTGGTCTAACATAGAAATGTAGTAACAAAAAAGATGCAGTGTTCTTACATTTAGAATAAACAGCACTTTGCCCTGTGTTAAGGAAAATTTACACAGTGCAGCCAGAGCACAGCTCTGTTTGAAGAGAACAGCCTAATGTGGAGCAGCACTACAAAGTTAAAACGCTAACAGTTCCTGCATCTGTCTTGTTCTTTCTGCAGACATGCTGCATTTTCTGCGATGACATCTCCCATCACTGTATGTTCTGCCTTGGGGATGCTATCTGAAGGAGAGATTTCTGATTCAGGAAGGATATTCCCTCAGACAGATTCAGATATGACGGCATTTAAGTTTAAGCTAGAACACCTCCGTTTATTGCTCAGGGAGGTTTTAGCGACTCTGGATGATTGTGACCCTATTGTAGTTCCAGAGAAATTGTGTAAAATGGACAAATATTTAGAGGTTCCTGTTTACACTGATGTTTTTCCAGTCCCTAAGAGGATTTCAGACATTGTTACTAAGGAGTGGGATAGACCAGGTATTCCGTTCGCTCCCCCTCCTGTTTTTAAGAAAATGTTTCCCATATCTGACACCATGAGGGACTCATGGCAGACGGTCCCTAAGGTGGAGGGAGCTATTTCTACTCTGGCTAAGCGCACAACTGTACCTATTGAAGACAGTTGTGCTTTCATTGTTCCTATGGATAAAAAATTAGAGGGTCTCCTAAAGAAAATTTTTGTTCATCAAGGTTTTCTTCTTCAACCTATAGCGTGCATTGTTCCTGTAACCACTGCAACTGCCTTCTGGTTTGAGGCTCTAGAAGAGGCTCTTCAGGTGGAGACCCCACTAGATGATATTCTGGACAGAATTAAGGCTAGCTAATTCTTTTATTACAGACGCCGCTTTTCACTTCGCTAAGTTAGCGGCAAAGAATTCAGGTTTTGCCATTTTAGCGCATAGAGCATTATGGCTTAAGTCCTGGTCGGCTGATGTGTCATCTAAATCTAAGCTTTTGACCATCCCTTTCAAAGGTAAGACCCTATTCGGGCCTGCACTGAAAGAGATCATTTTGGACATCACTGGGGGGAAGGGTCATGCCTCCCTCAAGATAAGTCGAATAAGACAAGGACCAAACAAAATAATTTTCGTTCATTTCAAAACTTCAAGGGTGGTCCTGCTTCAGCTTCCCCTGCTGCAAAGCAAGAGGGGAACTTTGCTCAATCCAAACCAACCTCTTTCCATCTTTCTCAATTGTCTGTAAACCAGACAAAAAGAGAGGCGTTCTTACGATGTGTAGAAGACCTTTTTACCATGGGAGTGATCTGCCCAGTTCCGAAAGCAGAACAGGGGCAGGGTTTCTACTCCAATCTGTTTGTGGTTCCCAAAAAAGAGGGAACCTTCAGACCAATTCTAGATCTCAAGATCCTAAACCAATTCCTAAGAGTTCCATCCTTCAAGATGGAGACCATTCGGACTATTTTACCAATGATCCAGGAGGGTCACTATATGACCACCGTGGATTTAAAGGATGCGTATCTACACATTCCTATCCACAAAGATCATCACCAGTTCCTCAGGTTTGCCTTTCTGCACAGACATTACCAGTTTGTGGCTCTTCCCTTCGGCTTGGCCACGGCGCCAAGAATCCTCACAAAAGTGCTAGGGTCTCTGCTGGTGGTCCTAAGGCCGCGGGGCATTGCAGTGGCGCCTTATCTAGATGACATCCTAATTCAATTCGACTTTCCAACTAGCCAAGTCTCACACGGACTTAGTGTTGGTCTTTCTAAGATCTCATGGGTGGAAGGTGAACGTGAAAAAGAGTTCTCTTATTCCTCTCACAAGAGTTCCATTCCTGGGAACTATGATAGATTCGGTGGACATGAAAATATTTCTGACGGAGGTCAGGAAAACAAAGATTTTAACCACCTGCCGAGCTCTTCATTCCATTCCTCGGCCGTCAGTGGCTCAGTGTTTGGAGGTAATCGGACTTATGGTAGCAGCAATGGACATAGTTCCAATTGCTCGCTTGCATCTCAGACCACTGCAACTATGCATGCTCAAACAGTGGAATGGGAATTATGCAGATTTATCTCCTCAGATAAATCTCGATCAAGAGACCAGAGACTCTCTTCTTTGGTGGTTGTTACAGGATCACCTGTCCAGGGGAATGTGTTTCCGCAGGCCAGCGTGGGTTATTGTGATGATGGACGCCAGCCTACTGGGCTGGGGTGCAGTCTGGAATTCCCTGAAAGCACAGGGTTTGTGGACTCAGGAGGAGGCCCTCCTACGATAAATATTCTGGAGTTAAGAGCGATATTCAATGCTCTTCAGGCGTGGCCTCAGCTGGCTTCGGCCGGATTCATCAGGTTTCAGTCGGACAACTTCACAACTGTAGCTTATATCAATCATCAGGGGGGAACAAGGAGTTCTTTGGCGATGATAGAAGTTTCCAGGATAATCCGATGGGCAGAGACTCACTCTTGTCATCTATCAGCGATCTATATCCCAGGGGCAGAGAACTGGGAGGCAGATTTTCGAAGTCGTCAGACTTTTCATCTGGAGGAGTGGGAGCTCCATCCGGAGGTGTTTGCTCAACTGGTTCAGCTATGGGGCACACCAGAATTGGATTTGATGGCGTCTCAGAACGCCAAACCTCCTTGTTTCGGATCCTCAGGCAGTACTGATAGATGCTTTAGCAGTACCCTGGTCTTTCAACCTGGCTTATGTGTTTCCACCATTTCCTCTCCTTCCCCGTTTAATTGCCAGAATCAAACAGGAGAGAGCTTCAGTGATTTTGATAGCACCTGTGTGGCCACGCAGGACTTGGTATGCAGACCTGGTGGACATGTCATCTCTACCACCATGGACTCTGCCACTGCGACGGGACCTTCTAATTCAAAGTCCGTTCAGGCATCCAAATCTATTTTCTCTGCAACTGACTGCTTGGAGATTAAACGCTTGATTTTAAAGCCTGTCACCAGGAAAATCTATCATAAGATATGGCGTAAATATCTTTTTTGGTGCGAATCCAAAGGCTACTCATGGAGTAAGATCAGGATTCCTAGGATTTTGTCCTTTCTTCAAGAAGGATTGGAAAAAGGATTGTCAGCTAGTTCCCTAAAGGGCAGATATCTGCTTTGTCTATCCTATTGCACAAGCGTCTGGCCGATGTCCCAGATGTTCGGGCTTTTTGTCAGGCTTTAGTTAGAATCAAGCCTGTGTTTAAACCTGTTGCTCTGCCATGGAGTCTAAATTTAGTTCTTAATGTTCTTCAGGGGGTTCCGTTTGAACCCATGCATTCCATAGATATTAAGCTTCTATCTTGGAAAGTTCTGTTTCTAGTTGCTATCTCTTCAGCTCGAAGAGTTTCTGAACTGTCTGCATTACAATGTGACTCGCCTTATCTTGTTTTCCATGCTGATAAGGTGGTTTTGCGTACCAAACCTGGGTTCCTCCCTAAGGTTGTTTCTAACAGGAATATCAATCAGGAAATTGTTGTTCCTTCTCTGTGTCCTAATCCTTCTTCTAAGAAGGAACGTCTGTTGCACAACTTGGACGTGGTTCATGCTTTGAAGTTTTATTTGCAGGCAACCAAAGATTTTCGCCAATCATCTTCTTTGTTTGTTGTCTATGCTGGAAAGCGCAGAGGTCAAAAGGCTACGGCTACCTCTCTTTCCTTTTGGCTGAAAAGGATCATCCGTTTGGCTTATGAGACTGCTGGACAGCAGCCTCCTGAAAGAATTACAGCTCACTCCACTAGAGCGGTGGCTTCCACATGGGCTTTTAAAAATGATGCTTCTGTTGAACAGATTTGTAAGGCTGCGACTTGGTCTTCGCTTCATACCTTTTCCAAATTTTCCAAATTTCATACTTTTGCTTCTTCGGAGGCTATTTTTGGGAGAAAGGTTTTGAAAGCAGTGGTGCCTTCCGTTTAGGTTCCTGTCTTGTCCCTCCCTTCATCCGTGTCCTAAAGCTTTGGTATTGGTATCCCACAAGTTAGGATGAATCCGTGAACTCGGTACATCTTGAAAAGAAAAGAAAATGTATGCTTACCTGATAAATTTCTTTCTTTTGCGATGTAGCGAGTCCACGGCCCGCCCTGTCTATTCAAGACAGATAGTATTTTTTTATGTAAACTTCAGTCACCTCTGCACCTTATAGTTTCTCCTTTTCTTCCTTGGCCTTCGGTCGAATGACTGGGGGGTGGAGTTAAGGGGGGAGCTATATAGACAGCTCTGCTGTGGTGCTCTCTTTGCTACTTCCTGTCAGGAAGGACAATATCCCACAAGTTAGGATGAATCCGTGGACTCGGTACATCGCAAAAGAAAGAAATTTATCAGGTAAGCATAAGTTTTGTTTTTCCCATTTGTTTAAGTTCTTATGAAATTCAGTCGGGAGTAGGTGCTTAATTGGTCTAATTAAGGAATTGGGTGGTATCAGTTTTAGAGAGTTGGTCAGTGTCATCCATTGACTTATCATATCTTTATAGGTGAGGTGATCTTTGTAGGGTGAGGTGCTTTCAATGTCATCCACAACATGTCTGCTGGGTGATCGTGTTCTCCTAAATCAGCTTCTATTTTGGTCCAGATTATATCTCTGGGGTTTTTAATTAGTAAAGTGGTCTGCGCAAGTCTGGCTGCTTGATAGTATTCTAATAGATTTGGGATACCTTCCCCTCCCAAATGTTTATGTTGCTGTAACACCAGAGAAGCAATTCTTGCTCTTTTATACCCCTCAGAAAGCTAAGTAAGTCTTTTTGGAGTTGGTTAATGTCTAAAAGAGGGATTTTAATAGGTAATGTTCTAAATAAGTAAAGCAGTCTTGGCAGAACATTTATCTTTATGGATGATAAACATCCATACCATGAGAATCCTCCACTTTTCCATTTCCCTAGATCCTTTCTAATTGTTTTAAATAGGGGAATATAGTTCAACTTCTACAGTGGATATAAAAAGTCTACACACCCCTGTTAAAATGTCAGGTTTCTGTGATGTAAAAAAATGAGACAAAGATAAATCATTTCAGAACTTTTTTCACCTTTAATGTGACCTATAAACTGTACAACTCAATTGAAAAACAAACTGAAATCTTTTAGGTAAATGGAAATAAAAATAAAAAACTAAAATAATATGGTTGCATAAGTGTGAACACTCTTTAACTAATACTTTATTGAAGCACCTTTTGATTTTATTACAGCACTCAGTCTTTTTGGGTATGAGTTTTTCAGCATGGCACATCTTGACTTGGCAAGATTTGCCCACTCTTCTTTGCAAAAACACTCTAAATCTGTCAGAATGCGAGGACATCTCCTGTGCACAGCCCTCTTCAGATCATCCCACAGATTTTGAATTGGATTCAGGTCTGGGCTCTGACTGGGCCATCCCAAAACGTTAATCTTCTTCTGGTGAAGCCATTCCTTTGTTGATTTGGATGTATGCTTTGGGTCGTTGTCATTCTGAAAGATGAAATTCCTCTTCATGTTCAGCTTTCTAGCAGAAGCCTGAAGGTTTTGTGCCAATATTGTCTGGTATTTGGAACTGTTCATTATTCCCTCTACCTTGACTAAGGCCCCAGTTCCAGCTGAAGAAAAACAGCCCCAAAGCATGATGCTGACACCACCATGCTTCACTGTGGGTATGGTGTTCTTTTGGTGATATGCAGTGTTGTTTTTGAGCCAAACATATCTTTTGGAATTATGGCCAAAAAGTTCAACTTTGTATAAATCAGTGTAATTCTGAGATAGATTAACCCCTAAGTATTTAATTGATGCAAAGACAAAAATTAGCCTCTATCAGTTTTTTGGTGTGCTGTGGGAGTGTAATTGGCTGAGCCTCATATTTGTCTAAATTAATTTAGTATCCCGAAATGTCTGAAAAGTCTTTTAGTGTATTATATAAGTTGGGTAGGGAGATTAATGGTTTCGTCAAAGTAAGAAGAATGTCATCTGCAAATAGTGTTAGTTTGAAGTTATTTTGGTTAATCTGCACTCCATGTATGTCCGGTGAATGTCGGATGCAAGAAGCCAAAGACTCCACACACATGTCAAATAGGAGTGGGGACAGTGGGCAGCCCTGCCTGGTTCTGTTTAGTATTGGAATGGTTTTTGGTATCCTGCTGCCCTAATTTTGGCTGTTAGACATGAGTAAATCCCTTTTATAGCCTGGACAAATGGCCCATGAAGGCCCATTCTTGCCAGTACTTCCAACATATATCCCATAAAAGTCCTTTTAAAGGCACATTATACACTAGATGTTTTGTTGCATAAATGTTTTGTAGATAATCCATTTATATAGCA